>NW_020950062.1:18443928-18529119 GCF_900497805.2 Vombatus ursinus
CACACACACACACACACACACACACACACACACACACACACACACATACAAAATAGGCTGGTTTGATCAGTGAATATTCATCACCAAGTATAATGGGAATGTTGAGGTCTAAGGCTGGGACCCCCCAAATTCAAGGGCAAATGATGCGGGTCCTACCTTGAATGAATTCTACTCAAGCCTTCTTTTTAGCCAGAGACAAGGTTTATTAAAACACCAGTTGGGGTGAGTGAGATTCCTAGTGAGTCTGTGCTATTGGTCAGATTTTAAGAATCTGAGCTTTTGTGACACGTTTATTAACAAGGGGGCCAGACTCTTAAGGAATCTAAGCAATTTAATGGGGGAAAGATGGACACATATACAGTGTTCAAGGAGTGGCCAATAGCTTGAGTGACTGGGAGGTAACAGAGAAGGACCCAGAAGGGCTGGGTGCCCCAACCTAACGCCAAGTGGGAAGGTCCAGGGCTTTTTAGGAGTCCATCATTAGTGACCCATCAGGAACCTGCTTACTCTTTCCCAAAACAGATCCCAGAAATTCATTCCTGGGGCATGGCCCCAGCTGAATTCATTATCAGCACAGAGTTCTTGACTTGTATACTTGCTATAAGTTGTGAAGGGGAAACCACAACTCAGGTCTCTTGCTATCTAGTGTTAATTTCTATTTTATTTCTTATTGTCTGTGTGAACCCTGAACCCCCTGAACCCCACAAACCACAATTTGAAACAGAGTCTGCTCTCAGAAAGAGACAAACATGGGGTACATGTGTCCATGGCTTAATTTCTCTCAAGGTGGATTTGATGGGGTGTGGGCCCAAGCCTAGATCTTCGCCCCTTGTCCCAAAGGGCATCTGGCTGTACAGGCCCCAGCTCCTTATCTCCCTTTGAAAGCCTTATCTTTTCCCCTTGCCCTAAAAAGAACCTGGCTTCCATTTGTCTATAGGCCCCAGAAAACCCTTAAACTTTTAGATTCCTTATCTACTCCCCTCATCTCCCTTTGAAAGCCCTAGCCCCACCTTTTGATCTTATGCAGATGCCTTTCAAACTTCTTCCTTCCAGTCCCTCTCATTATCTATTCCCATTGTCTATTTAATCTCTCAAGACCTTCCCATCAGAATTCTCATCTAGACCCTTTTCCCACACCCTGGCCACCCAAAGTTACTTTAGTGTATATAAGATCCACCCTGGCCCCCATTCAAACGCTGAGATTTTCTCAAGCCCAAAAGGCTGAGACTCTCTCATGCCCGCTCATCCCTATGGGGTTACTAATGTTCAGATTCCTTAAGATTCTGGCCTATATGATTTATCTCTAATAAACTTTTTTCTCTGGCTGGAGGAAGATTTGAGTTGAATTCATTCAGGCAGGGCCCGCGTCACAATCTTGGGGTCCGAGCACCCCAAACCTCTAGACCTCTTCAGATTGACATGCATTTCATGGGAGTTCAGTCCCAAACAGGGCCCCCCTAAAGGGGCCAGTTCAAAACTAGCTCAGTTTGGGTTTTTGGGGTACAGCCTTATATGCCCTTTGAAGAGAAGGTATTCCCAAGGGGTGCTAATCAACTGTGATTTGTTGACATACTAGGAGGTAGGTCACATAAAAATGATGTCTTGAGTATGTGCTTTAGATCACAGTCCACAGGGGCCAGTATTGCCCACCATCAAAGGAAATACCAGTCTTGGAAGTCTGTCTCCACCCAAACCTGAGTAGGATAAAATCAATTCAGGCCTGGTTTGGTGTTTGCCCAAAATAAGATTTCACTGCAATATCATTATCAGAGATGTCCTTCTGACAAACTTTGATCAGAAGGGTGATGGTGGAGACTTCTGAGTCTCTAGGGCACAGATTGCCAAGAGAAATAATTTTTAACATTTGTAACATAGTTTAATTAATCAATCAATGAATAAACATTTACTAAGCACTTACTATGTTCCAGGGACTGTACTAAGCACTAGACTAACGTTTGATTATTGTATCTTAAATAAATATCTCTAGACTTTTGTATATTTTGCCACCTACATGATAATTTTTTAAGGTCAGAAACTGCATCTTAAACTTTAATTTCTCTTATATATAAGTATAATGCAATTAAAATTGGATCATTCAATTCAGTTCTCAGTGAATATTCATTGATTGCCTAGTGAACTTTTCACTGACTATTTTTGCTTGACCCAGGTAAAACTTCCTAAAAGAAACTAACTTTGAAGATTTATTTGACCATGGCACAGGGGAAGATACTAATCAGTTGGTGAGAAGAATTTTCTTCCATGCTTATAACAGCAGAGTATAAATACTTGGCCTGATTGGTTTCTATTGAATGTTTTAAAGGAAGATTTTTTTTAAGCTTTTCTGTATAATGTCAATTATATGTTATACTCAGCAGATATTAACAGTATTGGATTAAATTATGAACTTCTGAAGAAATTAACTTATTGCCTTGTTTCTTATTTGCTTTTAAAAACGAGGTGTACCAGTGTTCCTTAACAAAAGCCTACAACCACTTGTACGTGCAGTACCTTTTATATGGTTGGAATCATATAAACTCATAATTGAAAAATATCACTTTGTGCAATTCTTGTTTTAATTATATAGTTTAAAACGTTGAGGGGAAAAAAATCTCTAGAAAGTTTCAGTCAACCCTATCTCCCAAACCTGAAGAGACTGCTTTCCTTTCTAAAAAAAAAAAAAAAAAAATCCACATTTGCATCTGAAAAGAACTAGCTACTCAACTACTCTGAATATTCTAATATTAATAAAAAGAAATATTTTTTGATTGTGTAACTAGTAACATAAATGAATGTTTGGTCTTGGGCAAGTTACTTAACCTCTTTGGGTCTCAGTTTCCTCATCTGTAAAATAAAGATGTTGGACTAGATGACCTTTAAGATCTCCTCAAGTTGGACACCAATGATCTTATGGACCTGCCTGAAGAAATCATTTGTTGTTCTCATACCATTAAGTTTATTACTATAGCAACCACATTTGAGTGGAGCTAGTCAGGATATAATAGGAAATGAATTTTACAGTGTTATTTCCTTTAAAATTTAGAGGCTCCCACTTAGGTCAAAGTTTCTAAGATTTTCTAAGGATGATATATTAAAAGAGAAGATCTACTGGACTGCTCATTCTTTTTTCCCCCTTATTTAGTTAGTAAAAGTATACTGGGCAGAGCCAAGATGGTGGAGTAAAAGCAGTGACTTGTTTGAGCTCTCCCCCAAACCCCTCTAAATACCTGTAAAAAATGGCTCTAAACAAATTCTAGAGCAGCAGAATTCACAAAAAGACAGAGTGAAACAAATTTTCAGCCCAAGACAACCTGGATGGTTAATTGGAAAGGCATATTGTGCCAGATTAGGAGAGGAACACAGTTCAGCTTGGGTGCACAGGCAAAGACCAGGCCTCAGCGAACCTGGAGCAAGCCTCAGGGGACTGAATCATGGGAAGCTGTGGTGGTTTCCAGACTTCACAACACACAAATGCCAAAGACAACTTACAAGGTCAGTAGGAAAAGTCTGTGACCACAGTGAGAGAGAAGCTTGGTCCCAGCCCCAGTCCCAGCACAACCCCGGGGAGGTGGCTGCTTCTGGAGCTTCTGGCCCACAGACTGAGGGGGAATCAAGTGGCTGATCAGAGGGAGATTGCAGGGATCTCTTTGCCAGTGCTGAGGCAGGATTCTCTTGCTTTGCCTGTGCTTGGATCTGGGTCACAGTTCTGGGTGGTGGTCCTGCGGGGAGGAGGAGTGCTAGAGTGGTGGAGGCTTGTAGTGGTAGGGGAGAGGAAATCTTCCTCACAGTTCCAAGGCAGAAAAGAGTGCTTGTGGTCACTCATAGACCAAAGCAGAGGCCAGGAAAGGAGTAAACACCTCGCCTTGATCATACTACCTTGGAAGAACTGAAAATTTACAGGTCCCTAGAAGTATCTCTGAAAACAGCTGCACAAAACTCCTGAAGCTTGGGACACTACATTCTCCACACTGGCAGCAGACCCCTACCTTAACAAAGAGTTTAAAACTCAAGTAATTGGTTAGGAACATGAGCAAGCTGCGCACAAAAAAGTCAGACCATAGAATCTTTCTTTGGTAACAAAGAAGATCAAAACATACAACCAGAGGACAACAAAGTCAAAACTCCCACATCCAAAGCCTCCAAGAAAAATATGAATCAGTCCCAGGCCATGGAAGAGCTCAAAAAGGATTTTGAGAAGCAAGTAAGAGAAATAGAGGAAAAACTGGGAAGAGAAATGAGAGTGATGCAAGAAAATCATGAAAAATAAGTGAACAACTTGCTAAAAGAGACCCCCAAAAATACTGAAGAAAATAACACTTTAAAAAATAGCCTAACCCAAATGGCAAAAGAGGTCCAAAAAGTCAATGAGGAGAAGAATGCCTTCAAAAGCAGAATTGGCCAAATGGAAAAGGAGGTGCAAAAGCTCACTTAAGAAAATACTTCCTTAGAAATTAGAATGGAGTAAATGGAAGCTAGTGACTTGGTGAACAATCAAGACATTGTAAAACAAAACCTAAAGAATGAACAAAATAGAAGACAATGTGAAATATCTCATTGAAAAAACAACTGACCTGGAAAATAGATACAGGAGAGATAATTTAAAAATTATTGGACTATCTGAAAGCTATGATTGAAAAAAAGAGTTTAGAAATCATCTTTCAAGAAATTATCAAGGAAAACTGTCCTGATATTCTAGAATAAGAGGGCAAAATAGAAATTGAAAGAATCCACTAATCACCTCCTAAAAGAGATCCCCAAAGGAAAAATCCTAGAAATATTGCAGCCAAATTCCAGAGTTCCCAGGTCAAGGAGAAAATGTTGGAAGCAGCCAGAAAGAAACAATTCAAGGGGCAGCTAGGTGGTGCAGTGGATAGAGCACCAGCCCTGAAGTCAGGAGTATCTGAGTTCAAATCCAACCTCAGACCAAGCACTTGACACTTAATAGCTGTGTGACCCTGGGCAAGTCACTCAACCCCAATTGCCTTAAAAAAAAAAAGAAACAATTCAAGTATTGTGGAAACACAATCAGGATAACAAGATTTAACAACTTCTACATTAAGGGACTGGAGGGCTTAGAATATAATATGCCAGAGGGCAAAGGAAATAGGATTACAGCCAAGAATCACCTACCCAGCAAAACTGAGTATAATCCTTCAGGGGGGGAAATGGATATTCAGGAAATAGAAGACTTTCAAGCATTCTTGATGAAAAGACCAGAGCTGAGTAGAAAATTCAGCTTTCAAATACAAGACTCAAGAGAAGCATGAAGAGGTAAACAGGAAAGAGAAATCATAAGGGACTTACTAAGGTTGAACTGTTTACATTCCTGCATGTAAAGACGATATTTGCAACTCATGAGACCTTTGTCAGTGTCAGGGTAGTTGGAGGGAAAAAAATATGGATAGACAGATAGATAGGTAGATAGATACATAGATAGATAGAGGGCGCAGGTGAGTTGAAGATGAAGGGGTGAAACCTGGAGAATAAAATTAAGGGGTGAGAGAGGATTATACTGGGAGAAGGAGAAAGGGAGAGGTAGAATGGAGTAAATTTTCTCACATAAAACTGATAAGAAAGGCTTTTACAGTGGAGGGGAAATGGGGGAAGGTAAGAGGGAATGCGTGAATCTTACTGTCATTGGATTTGGCTTAAGGAGGAAATAACATGCACACTCAATTGGGTATGGAAAGCTATCTTACCCTACAGGAAAACATGGGGGAAGGGGATAAAGGAGTGGGAGATAATAGATGGGAGGGAAGATTGGGGGAGGGGGTAATCAGAAGCAAACACTTCTGAGGAGAGACAGGGTCAAAAGAGAGAATAGAATAAATGGGGGGCAGGATAGGATGAAAGGAAATATAATTAATTTTCCACAACATGACTACTATGGAAATGTTTTGCATAACTGCATATGTATAACCTGTATTGAGTTGCTTGCCTTCTCAATGAGGGTGAGAGGGGAGAGAGGAAGCGAGAAAATTTGGAACCCAAAATTTTGAGAACAAATGTTAAAAATTGTTTTCACATGCAACTGGAAAATAAGATATACAGGCAATGGGGTATAGAAATCTATCCTGCCCTACAGGAAAATAGAAGAAGAAGGGGATCAGAGAAGGGGTGGGGGGAGATAGAAGGCAGGACAGATTAGAAGAAGGGGTATTCAGAATGCATGCCATCTTGGAGTAGGGGGAGGGATGAGATGGGAAGAAAATTTGGAACTCAAAATCTTGTGGAAGTGAATGTTGAAAACTAAAAATAAATACATTATACTAGGGGAAAAAAAAGATCCTTCCTAGATCCCTTTCACAGTATTTCTATATATAAGGTCCATCTTTTCTCCACTAAGATGCTCAGATTCTTAAAATCTAGCTGCTGCTCAGATTCCTTAAGAACTTAGGCTTATGATTGTTGGTAAGGGAAGACCCTGATGGGATGTATATGGTTGATGATTAGGCTTGGGGGAAGACCCCACAATGGTTAGATAAGCTATCTTTCATCTCATTGTAGTATTTGAGGTAAGGAAGGAAGAAGGGGGGAGAGCCAAGTTGGCACATTATTGGCAGCAACCTAGCAGAAGTCTTCCAACGTTCTCCTCCAAACAATTTAAACAAATAAATTGTTGGACTAATAGAGTGAACAAAAGGTCAGAGTGAGACATTTTTCTAGTCTAAGATGGTCTGTGACACCAGGGTGAGAGCTGGCCCACATAGCACATGGTATAGCATCAGAAGTTGACCTTGGAGGTGGTTGCCAGAGCAACAGTAGTAGCAGCATCAGGGGCTCTCAGTCCAGAGACAGTGAAGGGACAAGACAACTGGTCAGAAAGAGATTATAGGGAACCCTTTGCTAGCAGTGAATATAACTGGTGCTGATTGGGAACTCTATTGCTTATAAGCAGTTCTGGGTCACAGTTCCAGGGTAGAGAGGAGTGCTAGTGCCTGGGGTCACAGGAGAGCAAGGAATCTGGTCACAGTTCCAGGGCCAAAAGGAGCATTTACACTTGTTATTACACAGGAACAGGAGCCCTTACGAGGTAGAGACCAGAGAGTTGACCAGTAAAGCAGTGACCACACCTCTCCCAGGATCACACCATTTTACAAGCACTGAAATCTTGCAGACCCACAGAACTAGCTCTGAAAACAGCAGCACAAAAATGCCTGAAGCTTGAGACAGTGTCTCACCACCCACAAGTGAGCACAGTCCAATTTTACCACAAAGTTCAAAGCCAAGAAATAGGCTGGAAAAAATTAGCAAATAAAAACAACAAAAAGAATTTGATTATAAAAAGCTACTATGATGGCAGGAAAAGGTGAAGACATACAACTCAAAAGAAGACAACAATGTGAGAACAGTTACGGCCAAAGGCTGAAGGAAAAATGCTAATTGGACCTAAGTCCAACAAGAATTCCTGGAAGAGTTCAATAGAGAGATAAGCAAGGTAGAGGAAAAATTGGGAAAAGAAATGAGAGAAGGGGCACAAAAAAGTAATGAAGAAAGTAACACCTTAAAAATAGAATTGGCCTAATATGGTAAAAAGAGGCACAAAAATTCACTGAAGAAAAAAACTCCTTAAAAAACAGAACTGGCCAAATGGAAAAAGAGTCACAAAAGCTCACTGAAGAAAATAATCCTTAAACATTAGAATTAGGCAAGTGGAAGTTAGTGATTCCTTGAGACATCAAGAAACAATAAAATAAAGTCAAAAGAATGAAAAAATAGGAGAAAATGTGAAAAATCTCATAGGAAAAAATCACCTGAAAATAGATTAATGAGAGATAACTTAAGAATTATCAGACTACTTGAAAGCCATAATAAAAGAAAAAAGATCCTAAACATCATATTTCAAGAACATTATAAAGGAAAACTGCCTTGATATCTTGGATTCAGAGAGTAAAATAGAATGGAAAGAATCCATCAATCACTTCATGAAAGAAATCCCAAATTGAAAACTCCCTGGGACATTTTAGTCAAATTCCATAACTCCCAGGTAAAGGAGAAAATATTCCAAGCAGTCAGAAAGAAACAATTCAAGTATTGTGGAGCCATAGTCAGGATCACACAGGGTTTAGCAGCTTCCATGTTAAAGGAATGGAAGGTTTAGAATATGATATTCCAGAAGGCAAAGGAGCTAAAGAATCACCTACACAGCAAAACTGAGTATAATCCTTCAGGGGGAAAAATGGATATTTAATGAAATGGAGGAATTACAAGCATTCCTGATGAAAGGACCAGAGATGAATAGAAAAATTTTACATTTAAACACCAGACTCAAGAGAAGCATAAAAAGTTAAACATAACAGAGAAATCAGAAGACTCAATAAAGTTAAACTGTTTACATTCTTATATGGGAAGATGATACATGTAACTCCTAAGAACTTTATCATTGTTAGGACAGTTAGAACAAGTCTACATAGATAGTAGGCATGGGTATGCGTTGATTATGTTGAGATGATTTAAAAAAAATGAAAGGGTAAGAAAGAAGAATGTACTGGGAGAAGTTGAATGGGGAAAGTTTTGTCCATAAAAGAGGCATACAAGGAAGAGTTTTTATAGTGGAGGGGAAGATGGGGTGGTGGGCAATGCTTGCATCTCACTCTCATCAAAATTGGTTCAAATTAGGAATAGCTAACATGCATATTCAGCTGGTTATAGAAATTTTTCTTATCCCATAGGGCAACAGGAGAAAGGGACATGAGATATGGGGGAGGGGGAGCGATGATAAAAGGGGAGGACAGATTAAAGGAAGTAGTGATCAGAAGCAAAACAGACTTTTGACAAAGGACAGGATAAAAAATGGAGAGAAGGATAACCAGAAGACAATGGGATAGTAGGAAATACATAATTAGTAATCAAAATTGTGAATGTGAATGGGACAAGCTCACCCATAAAATGGAAGCACATAACAATAGATCAGAAACCAGAATCCAACAGTATGTCATTTACAAGAGATACACTTGAAACAGAAAGACACATGGAGCTAAAATAAAGGGCTAGAGCAGAATCTATTATGCATCACCTGAAGTAAAAAAAAAAAAAAAGCAGGGGTAACAGTAATGATCTCAAACAAAGCAGAAGCAAAAATACAGCTAATTAAAAAAAAGATAATCAGAGAAACTACATTTTGCTAAAAGGTACCATAGGCAATTAAGTAATATAAATAATGTTTGCAGCAGATTTCTCTGATAAAGGCCTTGTTTCTCAAATATATAGGGAACTAATTCAAATTTGAAAAAAGTAAGAGCCATTCCCCAATTGATAAATGGTCAAAGGATAAGAACAGGCAGTTTTCAGAAGAAGAAATCAAATTTATCTATAGTCATATGATAGAATGCTCTAAATTACTGTTGATTAGAGAAGTGCAAATTTAAACAAATCTGAGGTACCACCTCACACCTATCAGAAATGACAAATGCTGGAGGGGTTGAGAGAAAATAGGTACATTAATAAATTGTTGATGGAGTTGTGAACTGGTTCAATCATTCTGGATAACAATTTGTAACTATGCCCCTTTGGGCCCTTTGGGCCCCTTGGACCCAGTAATACCACTATTAAGTCTGTACTCCAAAGAGATCAAAGAAAAAGGAAAAGGATTTGTATATAAAGGAATATATAGTAGCTCTTTTTGTTGTGCCAAGAAATCAAAAATTAAGGGACTGCTCATCCATTGGGGAATGGCAGATCAAGATGTGGCATATGATTTTCATGGAACACTATTGTGTTATTAGAAATGATAACTAACGTGTTTAAAAAAAATTGAAAGACCAATATGAACTGATGCAAAACAAAGTGAGAAGAACCAGGAGATCATTATGCACAGTAACAGCAATGTTGTAATGATGATCAACTGTGAAACTATCTTCATTAATACAATGTTTGAAGACAATTCCAAAGTACTCATGATGAAAATGCTATTCACCTCCAGAGAGAGATCCGATGAATTCTGAGTGCAAATTGAAGTATACTTTTCTCACTTTCTTTATATTTTTTGCCTTTTTTTGGTACTATGGCTAATATGGAAATATGTTTCATATTTTTTAATGTGTATAATTGATATCATTTTGCTTGCCTTTTCAGTGAGTGGGAGAAGAGTGGGAGGGAAGGAGAGAATTTAAAACTCAAATTTTAAAAAGAAAAAAAGTTAAAATAAATATTTTTTTACAGAAAGGAAGGAGGAAATGGTGCTAGATATGGGAAATAAGATAGGAGAGGAGCAGCAGAAGGGATTATACTGGATCCTCACCTGACAGGATTGTAGCTCTTTCTCACCTCTAAACCTCATGAATGCCTCTGGCCCATTTACACCTACAGTTATACACAACACCTCTCCCCCTTACTCTCCTCTCCCCAGTTATCTTCAAGAATTCTGAGAAAAATATCAATTTTGGTTAATCAAATAAGTCTTTGATCTCTACTCTGATCCATTTTACCTCTTCCCTTCCCCAGTCCCTGAATGGTTTGCCCTTTTTCATTAGACTTACCTAGTGAGTCTTTTGGAGTTCAGAAAGCTCTGTTCTTTTTCTATTTGCAATTCCATCTCCCAAATTTCTCATGTGTAGCTGTACTAGATTATCCCAATTATTTTGGACTGGATTCTTCAAATATTTCCAGAAGAGAGGGTCAGGGATAGCTTCAGTGGCTCTTGTTGTTCCTACCTTTCTATTATTCTAACACTTTACTTTCCTCCACACCTCTTTGCTATTCCTTGCACGTGATGTTTCATCTCCTAACTTCTCAACTCAGAACATTTTCACTGGCTGTCCTCCATTCCTGGAATTCTCTCCCTCCTCATCTCTACCTTCTGGATTCCTTCAAATCTCAACTATAGTCTTACTTTCTATAAAAAGCTTTTCCCAGACCTCCTTAATCTTAGTGTCTTCCCTCTAATATTATCACCCCCCCCAAGTTAATCCTTTATATATCTTATCAGTGTATAGTTTCTTTGTGCATTGTGTTCTCCTCCTCCCTCCTCTCCCAATTAGTGTAGGTACTCCAAAGACTCAGAGGGATACAATAGTAGCCTTATGATCTCTAGGGATCCTTATCCTAACTCCCACTTTCACTAACTAGTTAGATGCGCAAAGATAAGGTTACAGCTCCCCCTCATATTTCTAGGAGTACCCCCTGAGTGTCCATGGGCAGGGGATTTCTTTCTTAATGCTATCAGCCCAAATCCCTATTCCAGTGTTCTCCCCGAATATCAATCTCCAGTTAATATATCCCTTATGTCATCAGTATCCTCAAGTGATTAGTACCCAATTTTCATTTAATCAATAATAGTAATTAGCTTTTACAAAGGAATATTTACTAAAGAAATTATAACAAGAACATTCCTCCCAACACTCTCCTTTATACAATCTTGGTCCCTAAAGAGAATGGACTTGAAATTAAGGCAGTTGCTATAAACTTTTGCCCCCACCAAGTTCACTTCCAAATGTGGTATAGCCAATGGATGGCTTCACTCCAAAAAACTTTGTCTTGACTGTTGTGTCTAATATACTGCCCAGCTGGGGCCTACAGGTCACTTTTTAGGGCCTTGATGGTACTCTTACTAGATCTCTGGTCAAACAACCTTTTAAATCTCACAAAGTCATTCTAGTCTATTCTGTCTCCAATGTTCCATTACCTAAGAACAGAAAAAGAATAATTGTGGCAAAGATAGAGAAATAGAAAGGCCATGGGTTCACAGCTAAATGTTAGCAGCCCAGGTGAGGAGATAAAGGTCTGAGGCCTTCCTCCCCACCTGAAAGCTTATAGCATTCCTTTCCTCTGTACTTGAATGTAGTCAACCAGTCAACCAGTATTTATTAAGTGCCTACTATGCACCAGACACTCTGCTAAGAATTGGAAATTCAAATCAAGGCACAAAACAATTTGTGGTCTCTAGGAGCTCACAATGTAATTGGGAGAGGGGGGAGGAGGAGAACACAATACACAAAAAGCTATGTACTGATAAGATATATAAATATATAATTGGAAGGTGATAATATTAGAGGGAAGTCACTATGATTAAGGAGGTCTGGGAAAAGCTTTTTATAGAAAGTAAGACTATAGTTGAGATTTGAAGGAATCCAGAAGGTAGAGATGAGGAGAGAGAGAATTCCAGGAATGGAGGACAGCCAGTGAAAATGTTCTGAGTTGAGAAGTTAGGAGATGAAATGTCATGTGCAAGGAATAGCAAAGAGGTGTGGAGGAAAGTAAGGTGTTAGAATAATAGAAAGATAGGAAGAGACCAGGTTATGAAGGGCTTTAAAATCTGGAAAATTTTGTATTTGATCCTAGAGGGATGGGTGGTGATTATTGAATGGAGGGGTAATTTTGTCAGACCTGTGCTTTAGGAAGATCAGTTTGACAGCTGAGTGGAGGATGGATTGGAGTGGGGAGACATTTGAGGCAGAGAGACCCACCAGCTGGCTATTGCAATAGTCTAAGCATGAGATGATCAGGGCTTGTATCAAAATGGGGTAGTATAAGAGAGAAGGAGATGTATATGAGAGATGTTACTTAGGTAGAAATGACAGGACTTGACAGTTGTTTGGATATGTAAGATCAGGGAGTTTGGATATGAAATGTTAAGGATAACACTTAGGTTTCAAGATGGCTGGGAGGATGGCAATACTCTTAACAGTAAATTAAGAAGAGGGGAGGGTTTGGTGAGATAATGATTTCAGTTTTGGACATAGTTAGATTAAGTTGTCTATTGGACATTCAATTTAAGATAGCAAAAAGAGACAGACTGAATCATTGGTTAGTGCCTTTTGTAAGCATCCCTTAGTTCTAGCTCAGCAGTCATTCAGAAGATTCCTACTTCCTGGGATAAGCAAACTGGTAATAACTGTATATACCTCACATAGGGATCACATCAGGCAGAGCACACTGTGCCAATTCTCACTGGCCAATCCCAGTCCCTTGTTACACAGTATAACAATGATGGCATAGAATATGTTGAAGGGTTGATTGGGGCTGTCTTGATGAATTCTCCATTTCCTTTGATAAGATTGCAGAATATAAGAGCCAAGTAAAAGAGACAATGAGGTTTTAAAGTAATTGAATTTGTACCTTGTGAAGAGTGTGACACCTTAAGCAGTTCACATTTTATTCACAGATTTTAAAGAGAAACTAGGAGTGATCCATTTATAGATTATAAAGGAAGTGTACAAATGTATTTAGTTTCATTTCTCCTTTAGGAGGCACTAAGTTCCTTCATCTAATTGAATTACAGGGTGGCTAACCATTGGCTGGCAGAAAGATCAGCAATGCTCCTTGGTAGCCTTTAAAAAGTTAAGCAGCTCTTCAGTCTCGATATACACACTTTAAGGAGTCAATAAAGACAAGGAGCTTTGTCAACTGAGAGAGATTCATCCCTGGCACTCAGGGAGAGAAGGTCAATTATGGAAGAAATCCCTAAGTTTTAAAGGGCAAAAGCTTTTGTCCTCAGGTCCGGGCAGGGGATTTCTCTTCCAATTCCATTAACAGTGGAGCCTTGTGTCAGTCATGGAACTAGGACTATTTATTTGACCATAGTTATTGACATGTTGTCTCCATTATTAGACTGTGAACTCCTTGAGAGCAGAAGTTTTTTATTTTGTCTAGTTTGTTTGTTTTCTATCTCTAGTGCCTAGCACCCACTTGACACATAGTAGGCTCAATTAATGTTATTGACTGGCTACAGTTACATAAACAAGAAAACAATCAAAATGACATATTGTGATTTTTATAATGACCAAGCTGGTTCCCAAAGAAGAGATACAAGAAGATACCTGCTCTGCTTCTTTCACAAAGGTCAGGGACCAAAGGTGTGGGATGATGCAACATAATGTCAGATTTTTTTTTTATATGTCAGTTAGGTGGTTAAATGTTTCCCTGTCTTCTAAATTTTTTGTTTAGGAGCATGGCTTTCTGGGAGAAAGAGTGAGGGATAAATTGGGAAATGAAATTCACATAAAAACAAAATTTAATAAAATTTTATCTTAAAAAAATTAAAAAGCTATTTGCATTAGATTTCTCCAATAAAGGTTTGATATCTAACATATAGCAAATTAATACAAATATATAAAACTAAGAAGCACTTACCAATGTATAAAAAGAGATGAACAGTTCTCAAAACAATTAAAAACCATGAACAACTGTATCAAAGATTGTTCTAAATTGCTAATGATAAGAGAAATGGAAAAACAAAAGAAAAGAAAAAACTTCTGAGGTTTGAACTCACATAGAGTAAATTAAGAAAATTGAAAAAAAAAAGAAAAAAATGTCTGAGGGCCTATAGGAAATGAGATACACTGATACACTTTCTGTTGAGCAATGAATTGTTCCAACCATTTTGGTGAGATATTTAGAAGTATTTTTCTGAAGTGACAAAACTGTCCATACCCAAAGTTCCCACTGCTTGACATACTCCACAACAACGTCAAGGACAAACAAAACAAAACAAAACAAAAAACTATTTCTATATATACTAAAGTATTCAAAGCAGCATTTTTGTGGTAACAAAGCCTGTAAACAAAATTTAGCAAAAAAGTAGGTAGACAAAGAGAAATGTGAGAAGACATATGAACTGATGCAGAGTGAAGTAAAAAAGAACCAGGAAAAAAGTTAACTTAGTTATTAAGATGAGGAAAATGACTGACCCAGCGGCACAAAGGGATATAAAAGAAATTAAAAAAAAAAAAGGTGTACTCAGCTGGTAAGGATACGGTTGTCAAACACAGGACAAGGGTACATAGTACAAGATAGGATACAATTAACAGTTGCACTTAGTAGATTGTTCCTCCACAAAGAGGCTGGCTTGTCGCTGGTTCTAATTGCAGCAGAAGATGGGTTTCCTCAGGTTAGAAAAATAGCAGCCCTTCTCCCTGCAATTGCTTTTATATCCAAATGTTAGGTGTTATCCAAGGTTTTTGTGGCCTATTGTCAAACAAAATCTATTTCACTTAGGTTATGTCATTTTACATTTTACAACTTTGTCCTTTCCTCTTTTCCTCCCATTATAGCCTTATTTACAACTCCAATTTAGTTAAATTCTTTCTGTGCACTTTGCTCTTAGGTTACTTATCTGTGTATATCAATCTGATTTCAATGGGTGGGTTGTAGCATGAACTGTCCAAATCATACCACAAATGTAAATGAAAGGAGCAACACAATGAAGTGGAGCACTATGTAATTACAATAACCAAGCTACAAAATGATGGGGAAATATACCTTTTTCATTTTGTTGGAGAGGTGGGACACTATAGTTTTGTTTTGTGATGTACACTGTCAGATGCAGTCAACTTGCCCACTAGTTTTGCTGACTTTTTTTTTTAATAAGGAAAGTTTTTCTGGTGAGGGAAGGAGGCAGAGTATATTCAGAAATGACTAAGATATGTATATGTATACATACACATATATACTTATATTTATGCATGTGTGTATGTATTATATGAAACACCTTAAAAAATAGCCTAACCCAAATGGCAAAAGAGGTCCAAAAAGTCAATGAGGAGAAGAATACCTTCAAAAGCAGAATTGGCCAAATGGAAAAGGAGGTGCAAAAGCTCACTGAAGAAAATACTTCCTTAAAAATTAGAATGGAGCAATTGGAAGCTAGTGACTTTATGAGAAATCAAGACATTGTAAAACAAAACCAAAAGAATGAAAAAATAGAAGGCAATGTGAAATATTTCATTGCAAAAGCAACTGACCTGGAAAATAGATCCAAGAGAGATAATTTAAAAATTATTGGATTATCTGAAAACCATGATCAAAAAAAGAGGTTAGACATCATCTTTCAAGGAATTATCAAGGAAAACTGCCCTGATATTCTAGAACCAAGGGTAAAATACAAATTGAAAAAAATCCACCAATCACCTCCTGAAAGAGATCCCCAAAGGAAAACTCCTAGGAATATTGTAGCTAAATTCCAGAGTTCCCAGGTCAAGGAGAAAATATTGGAAGTAGCCAGAAAGAAACAATTCAAGTAGTATGGAAACACAATCAGGATAACACAAGATTTAGCAGCGTCTACATTAAGGAACTGGAGGGCTTAGAATGTGATATTTCAGAGGGCAAAGGAAATAGGATTACAGCCAAGAATCATCTACCCAGCAAAACTGAATATAATCCTTCAGGGGGGAAAATGGATATTCAGTGAAAATGGATATTCAGAGGGCTTTCAAGCATTCTTGATGAAAAGACCAGAGCTGAGTAGAAAATTCAGCTTTCAAATACAAGACTCAAGAGAAGCATGAAGAGGTAAACAGGAAAGAGAAATCATAAGGGACCTATTATGGTTGAACTGTTTACATTCCTGCATGTAAAGATGATATTTGTAACTCATGAGACCTTTGTCAGTGTTAGGGTAGTTGGAGGGAAAAAAATATGGATAGATAGATAGATAGATAGATAGATAGACAGACAGATAGATAGAGGGCACAGGTGAGTTGAAGAGGAATGGGTGATATCTGGAGAATAAAATTAAGGGATGAGAGAGGATTATACTGAGAGAGGAAGAAAAGGAGAGGTAGAATGGGGTAAATTATCTCACATAAAACAGACAAGAAAAGGCTTCTACAGTCAAGGGGAAGTGGGGGAAGGTGAGAAGGAATGAGTGAATCTTATTCTCATCAGATTTAGCTTAGGGAGGGAATAACATACACACTCAATTGTGTATGGAAATCTATCTTACCTTACAGGAAGTAGGGGGGAAGGGAGTAGGGGGATGATAGAGGGGATGGCAGATTGGGGGAGGGGACAATCAAAAGCAAACACTTCTGGGGAGGGAAAGGGTCAAAAGAGAAAATAGAATAAATGGGGGAGGGGCGGGATAGTATGAAGGGAAATACAGTTAATTTTCCACAACATGACTACTATGGAAATGTTTTGCATGACTACACAAGTGTAACCTGTATTGAGTTGCTTACCTTCTCAATGAAGGTGGGAGGGAAGGGAGGAAGGAAGAAAATTTGGAACCCAAAGTTTTAAAAACAAATGTTCAAAAATTGTTTTCACATGCAACTGGGAAATAAGATATACAGGCAATGGGGTATATAAATCTATCTTGCCCTACATGAAAATAGAAGAGAAAGGTGATAAGAAAAGCAGGGGAGGTGGGGAGAGATAGAAGGGAAGGGCATATTAGGGGAAAGGGCATTCAGAATGCATGCTGTCTTGGGGTTGGGGGAGGGATGAGAGGAGAGAAAATCTGGAACTCAAAATCTTGCGGAAGTGAATGTTGAAAACTAAAAATAAATATATTAATGTATCTTAAAAGAAGAATAACAAGAGTTAATTTGAAGAAGGGGAAAGAAGCTGATGAAAGAGAACTTTAAAACATATAGTAAAGCAAGTATTATCATAATCACTCCCAAAACTGGTAAAAGAAAAGAAAAGAAAATTCCAATGGAATAAACTAAAGATAAAGAATAGGTTGTGTGGAAAAAAAAAAAGAGCTATGAAGCAATAATGGCAGAAGGGCCGCATGCTCAAGAGATAACAATTGCTTCTTGTAAGGTAGGGCTAAGGATTATATTCACCTACTCCTAATGAGCTATTTGAGGACAAAATCAATCAGAGATCTTTGCCAACTAGAAAATTATGGGGCAAAATGTCAATTCTTTTTGGTTCACACTGGATACTTGTTCTATCCATGTGCCATGTGTCCCAGGCTAATGTGAGTTCTGTCAAAATTTTGGCTTCAGCATCTGGTGATTGGTCCTACTAAAAATGTGTTAAAAAAAATCCTTCAGTGACCAGCCTTTGGTCTTATATATTTCTATTAATAGTCTATATATCTTGGATATAAGACCCTTATTAGAGATATTTGTTACAGAGTCCATTTTCCTTTTTTCTCTAGTTGCATTAGCTTTGTTCATGCAAAAGTTTTTCAAATTTATATAACCACATATATTTTAAAAGCATTTGATTCAGTGGAGGAAAAATGTAACCTTGAAAGCTTTCTCTTTAGTGATGGTGTCTTCACTGTGTTCACTGAAATCACATAATAGTGTGGCATATATGATTATAAATGTGACTAATTTAAATCTAAACTGACATGGCTTCTCCTTTGTAGGCTAATCAATAATGTTCCATCTCATACTCTTGTGGCATTTAAAAAGGTTCAAGAGACATAATTTCTGGGTAATTTAATCATTTTATTAATAATGCCAGGATTTTTATTAATAAAAGAATCATCATTTGGCCATCTCTCTTAGAACAAAGACAATCATGGCAGTGGGCTCACAGGTTTATAAGCCCATTGGAAAAGGGGTGTTCCCAAGGATGGCAATCAGTTCTTATTGGTTAACAATTAATGAGAGAATGAATTTTACAATTAGGGGCTGGACCTGAACTTTGATCATGTAATTTACTTTTTAAGTTAACCCCAGCCTCGGGCAACCTGTTCAAAGAACTTATCACTATC
This sequence comes from Vombatus ursinus, assembly GCF_900497805.2. NCBI lineage: Eukaryota > Metazoa > Chordata > Mammalia > Diprotodontia > Vombatidae > Vombatus > Vombatus ursinus. The sequence continues at coordinate 18,462,323 of NW_020950062.1, forward strand.
CAAACCAAATAGAGCACAATGGCTTCCCTATCTGGGTGGATCTGAATCCAATCTCATTTTCAGTAATATCTTTCAAGAGATTGAACTTTTAAAATCAGCACTTTAGAAACAGGGGGGAAACTCTGGATGTCCCCAAATCATTGGTTACTCATCATTTCTCTCACTCCAGTGCTTTATTCTAGGCCCTTCTCTTTTCTCTACATTTTTTTCTGGGTGATCTTATCAGTTCCCATGGATTTAACTATTATCTTTGTACAGATAACTTCAATTTCTACATATCCAGCCCTTATCTCTCTACTGAACTCCCATCCTACATGTCCAACTAACTGACAAATATCTCTACTTAAATGTCTCACATCTCAGACTCTTGAAAGTTACTGCTTCTTCTAACTTTTCTGTTTCTCTTGAAGGCACCACCATTTTTCAGTATCCTAATTTCTCAACCGTAAAGTTATTGTCAGCTTTTTATTCTAAACCCATATTCAATCAGTTGCTATCTTATCATTTCCATATCTTCAACATCTCTCACATCCCTCCCATTCTTTCTACATCACAAACCATCCTAGTTCAGCTCTCTCATCACTACTCAACTGGACTATTCCAATAGTCTTTCTATATGAAAACTTTCTCCTTTTCAGAACATCTTTCATAGATCTACCAAACTGATATTTCTAAATACAGGTCTGACCATATCACTCCTCTACACAAAAAAGCTTCAGTGGCTCCCCATTGCCTAAGGACAAAATACTCTGTTTGGCATCTAAACTCCTTTGCAATCTGCATATTTCTTCAGGTTTATTACACATTACTGCCCTCAAACACTTTTACACTCCAACCAAACTGATTTATTTGCTGTTACCTGACCACAATATCAGATCTCTTGCTTTATGCCTTTGTAGCGATTCTTTTCTATGCCCAGAATTCTCTCCCATTTCAACTCTGCCTGGTTCCCTTCAAGTCTTAGTTCCAATGCCACTTTCATGAGACCTTTCTTGATTCCCCCAATTGTTAATGCCCCACTAGTCATTCTACAGTTATTTTTTAAATATCCTGCATTGAACTACTTGTGAACATATTTTGTCCTCCAATAGAATGTAGTCTCCATAAGAGAAGGAACTACCTCACTTTTGTATTTTGGTCTCTAGCACCTAGAATAGGCACTTAATAAATGCTTGTAGACTTACTGCTTAGATGACTATATCATTAGATTAATCTGTTAACATGCAGTTTATAATAGACATGATTAAGAAGAGGTAACTGGGCTGGATTACATTTGGGTAATTATGCAGTGTTTTCAATGTTTTCTAACTGCTCATTGCCACAAAGCTCACCTTTCTTCTAAGAAAAAGATACCACGTTCCTGGAAAATGAACAATTACAGATGACAAATGTCAGTTGAAAGATATATACTGGCTGTAAGGTAGACTACGGAAAGTTACCAATGGTAACCTGCAGGTAAGAAATTGCGTGTAACAAGGCCTATAGGCATGTCCAGATCACCTAACACAGAGGAAGCTTGATTCGATATTCCCCTACCACATGGGTGGGAATAGCCTCTTCCATGTTCCCTACCACATGGATGAGAATAGGCTTTATCAACCAGCTGTTTAACCAGCTGAGTCTTTATAACAATCAGACTGGAACAGTCTCATTCTATTTTCTGTGTGCTTTTTCCTGCTTCCTGCTGTGTCCAGAGGATTAAGATTATGCACAGTTCATTCACGATGCAAATGCTATGAACTGAACTCAGAAGGGTGGATACTTTCTCCTTCTCTTGTTTTATTCCATGGCTCTGAGAAATGGGTTTGAGGTGTTTCTATTTCTGTTCTTTTTCATTTGTTCTCAGTTTCAGTGGCAGTCTGTAATCCCTGTTGGACTCAGGAGTTTGTCACCTTGGGGCCAGAATTCCAGGTAGAATATTTCAGTCAGTTAACCTATCAAAGAAGTCCAGAGAAGCTAGAGTGATTGGGACTCGAGCCTGTGTGGGATTTTGGATTTAAATCTTGGGACTCTGCTCTGTAGGAGCTGAGTCAAACTGTGAGCCTAATCTCTTTTCCCTCTTCAGAAACTGAGATGGTATAGGGGGTATTATGCCTCCCAGATGTTGTAAAGTATATTTGCACATTTGGTATTGTATTTTGGAAGTAAATATTTCTTTTTAAAACCTAATCTGACTATTAGTGGTTAAATGGAATTAGGGATAGGGGACCCATCTCTTATACTTGCAAGAAGACCATTGATGGGGGACTGGAGTCATTGGTAGAGAGATTTGCTATCCCAATCTTCTTTAAAGGTACCAGAAAATTTTGAAGGGAGAGGTAAAATGTTGCCTTGAGGCAGTGGGAGCCAGGGTAGTCAGTGTTATGGATGTAAAAGACATTATTAAAGACATGTGTCACCAGAAAAGTAGGTGGGCTATCTAGATAGCAAGAATAAAGAAGTATCCCTGGTGTCTTTAAAAACAAGCAACAGAAGTCAGCATGTGAATTGATATTTCTTGAATCTAGATTTCTTACCCTTCCAGAAAGGGGATCCAGCTCTGGACTCACATAGATTGGATTAAGTTCTGGAGGAGCCTAACTGTAAAAACAGGGAGTCAGGCTTTTTCTCATTCTCTCCAGCTCATTGCCACCACCTTGGAGTTCCAGGGAAATTTTCTTAAATATTAGGTATAATTCATTTCTATGGCCTCCACAAAAAGGGCTTAACAGGGCCCCTTCTAGAAAAGGCATTCAATATACAGAGTAGATATTAGATATAGGACAGACATTTATTTCTTCCACCATAAAAGGCATTATTAAAACACAAAAGACATATAAGCACACATTAACAAATATTTAAAATACTGAGGAGTAGCTCATCACATCAATCATAAATTCCCTAAAAAAGTAAAGGTACTTTGTGGGTCTGATAAAATTTTCACCCCAGTCTTATCTGCTTGAGAAACTCACAAGACCCAGACCTGCTGCCAACCATAGCATAGGCACTCCACATTTTTCTGACAGTGGCTCCTGGCAATGTTACATCTTCTATGAGAAATTGTATTCTTACAGGAAGCAATAACATGCAGATACTGTGGACCTTTGGAACTGAAGTAGTCCTAAAGGCTTATGGATATACATTTTCAGGATTGCTGTTCAGATAACTGTTAATGTTTAAAGAGAGAAACACAAAGAAGAGAAAGGCAGGGTCTTGAGGTTCTTTCTCATGCTTACCTAGTCAAGCATGTTTATCACTATTGCCATATACACAAGCTTTGGGCTGACAAGGATGCTGGGTGGAAGGAGTGAGAAAAATTTCCTCCCTTTCCTTGGTAGATAGTACAAGGTATAGGTATTCTAAATCAAAGAAAGGTTAAAGGAGAAAGAAGCAGAGTTTTTTTATAATACTGGGGAGCCTCCTGGGGAATGGAGTGTGTGCAGTGGTAGCATTTCATTTTCTGGTTGTCAATTGTCTTTAACCCAATACCTAGTCACAGGAACACACAAAGACTCTATGGGAGCCTCCAGGAGCCTCTAGTCTTGAAAGTACATTAGCAAGGAACCAGAGCATTTGGCTCACTGGAAGGGACTAGAATACATGTTTAGCTCCAAGGCATCTGCTCTAGAAGATCAGAGGGGCTCACTTGAAGATTCCTAGTAAACTAAAAATTCACCTATTAAATAATAAAATAAGAATTTTTCTATCAAAACTGAGTGAAGGGCTGTTGTTCAGTTGTGTATGACTCTTCATAACCCTGTGGATCAAAGCATGCCAACACTGTCCATAGGCTTTTTTTTTTTTGGAAAAGATACTGATGTGGTTTGCCATTTTCTTCTTCAGTGGATTAAGGCAAACAGAAGTTAAGTGCCCAGGGTCACACAGCTAGTAAGTGTCTGAGATGGAATTCAAACTGAGGTTTTCCTGACTTTAGGCCCAGTGCTCTATCCTTTGAGTCACCCAGCTGTCTCAAGTTAAGGGTGGCTTCTACAATAGTTAGAAAATTTAATAGTCATGAAGAAACCTGAGAACCTTAAAACTAGAAATTATTCAAAATTTTTGGCTATAAAACACATTTTGAGATGTTTTCTTCAATTGATTTCCATGATTAAATCAGAGATAAAGTCTCAATGGAAAACTGAAAATCTTTATTAACAGGAGGAGTTAAAGAGTTGGCCAAGCCTATGACATTTTGTGGTGTTTTAATTTTGGGAGTATTTTATAGAATTTTCAGAGTGCGCAGTTCCTTAGCTCATAGAATTGGAATAAGGGCTATTTAAATCAGTGTTTGTAGCTTCCGGAACTTAGCTCTCCTGTGGGACTTCTCAGCAGATTTAAAAAAAAATTTAACATTAAATTTTTTTTTCTGTTCTACATTCTCTCCCTCTCTCCAGACCGTTTCCCACTGAAAAGGGAAGCAATATTATACGGGCCGCACGCCGACCTTCTGCCAGTCGTGCGCCAGTACCCACTTCTCTTAAAAGAAGTACACTACCAGAGTCTTACCCACGCCTGGGTCTTTGGTTCTGAGCCGGATCACCACACAGAGACGAGCCATCGGGAGGCACCAACACCAGAGCTTTATTCAGAGGCCAACACAGCAAACCATCATAGCAAGCCCAAACAGCAAGGCCAGAGCAACAGGGCAGGAGCCAGGGGAGAGCGCACATGTGTTCTGACCACGCTTGTTCCTAAGTACCTACTTAGCCCCTCCTCTCCAGCCCGCTACTAGCCAATGATTGTAGGGTCAGATACCGGAAGGGGCTGTCTGAGTTTAGCACACCAAGGGGGAGGGAGTGACGTAGGAGGCTAGGATTGGATACAGGAAGGAGGCATCTGGGATTGACGCATAGACAAGAGTACGTGACCTAGGAAGTCAGACTCAGGAGGGGACTGGGTCAGTGCTGCACAAAGGGACCCGGAGGTCAGGAAGGTCACAAGAGGCATCTGGGGATGACGTTGCATATAGGGAGGGGACTAAGCAGAGGGAACTCAGTCCTCTGCCATCCCACTCCCACGTGGCACCGCCCCTTGCCTCAGGAGCTCAGGCTCGGCTACTTCCTTGCACCCAGCTTATCTCATAGCACTGCCCAATTGCCTCATGGCTTCTCCGTATCCAGCCCATCCCAGTACACACGACTCTGCCTACCACAGTCCCTGCCTTGACTTCCAAAATACCCAGATCTTACCTTACCCTTGCCACAGCACCCAACCTGGTAGTTGCCAACATCAGACAGTCCCTCACACAATATGATACCGATTATACATATGAAATCATGAAAAACATATTTCCATATTAGCCACATTACAAAAAAAAGCAAGATAAAGAAAGTTTAAAAAGTATGCTTCAGCCTGCACTCAGAGTTCATTAGTTATCTCTTTTGAGGTAGATACGATTTTTCATCATGGGTCCTTTGGAATTGTGATGACAGAATAATTAAGTTTTACACAGTTGATCATCATTACAATATTGCTGTTATTGTGTACAATGATTTCTGGCTTCTGCTCACTTCACTCAGTATCAATTCATATAGGCCTTCTAAGATTTATTTTTTTTTTTTCTGATGCCTACTACTCCCTTATCATTTCTTATAGCACAATTGTATTATATTACAATCATATACCACAAGTCATTCAGTCATTCCCCAATTGATGAGCATCCCTTCAGTTTCCAATTCTTTGCCACCACACATAAAAAGCTGAGATAAATATTTTTGTATGTATAGGTCCTTTCCCCTTTTCTTTAATCTCTTTGGGATATAGATTTAGTAGTAGTATTGCTGGGTCAAAGGGGTCACAGTTTGATAGCCCTTTGGGCATAGTTCTAAATTGTTCTCCAGAAAGGTTAAACCAGTCCACAAGTCTACCACCAATGGAGTAAATGCATGTTTTAACTCTTCCAGGAATTCTTGTTGGGATTATGTACAATTTGCATTTTTCTTTGAGGCTTTGGTTGTAGCTGTTTCCACCTGAGTTTGTCTTGGTCTTTCCTGCTACTATAGTAGATTTTTATGGTCAAGTTCTTTTTTTGTTGTTTGCTAATTTTTCCATCCTATTTCTTGACTTTGAATTTTATGGTAAAGTTGGACTCTGCTTATTTGGAGGTGGGGAGGCACTGTCTCAAACTTTAGGCTTTTTTGTGCTATTGTTTTCAGAGCTAGATATGGGGATCTGCAAGTTTTCAGTGCTTCCAAGGTGGTGTGATCCAGTGTTCTCCTAGTCTGCTCTTTGGCCTTTATCCAGGAAAGTCCCCTGTTCTCCTGCAGTTGCAAGTGCTAATGCTTGTCTCAGCTCTAAGACTGTGACCAGAGCCCTTGCTTCCTTATGACCAAACACAAGCACTCTTCTCTGCCCTGAAACTGTGAACCAGAACATATGGGCAATAGAGTTGCCAAACAGCTCTCAGTTCTGCACCCAGTGCCAGCAAAGGGTTCCCTGTGATCTCTTTCTGACCAATTGTCTACCCCCTCCCTTACAATTTCTGGACTGAAAGCTCTAAAAGTGACTGCTGCCCCAGTTGAAGCTGCCTCCAAGGCCCACTGCTGGTGATACAGCTATGGGTTACCCCTGGCAGTCACACCTGGTGTCACAGACTCTCCTGATGACCTAAGTTTTCTGAGGCTGGAAAAATGTCTCACTCTAGTTTTTCGTTGATGATCTAATCCAGAATTAAGATTTGAGGTGTTATTTTAGAATTGTTTGGAGGGGAATTTTGGGAGACTTCTACTGGGTTGCTGCCTCTATTTTACCATCTACTTCTCAACTGATTTTTAATATTCCAAAATAGCTGTTATTCTAAGAGTTCAACTTTTCACATACTCAAATGGGTCTATAATCTTTTTGATTTGGGTGTTCTCCCTAATGAGGTAGATCACAAACTGTCCACATCCACACATCTTATGGGACTCCTATCTATTTTCTCCCATAAATTCACCATATTGTGTTGGGGGTGTGCCTTACTTTCTCTTATCATTGCAAGGATATCCCTGGAGCAATTATGACTTACTATCTTTTGCTGCATGCAACCAGTCTGTTCTCTTCATTACTCATGTGTTTCCCTGATCATATTCTTTACTCTAGTTCTTTTCATTTCCTTATTTGTTATATATTGTAGCTTATTTAATTTCAATCTATTAATTTTGAAAGTTCTTGATGACAAACTATAAAATAACCTAATTTGAACTTAGGCCGCATTAGTAGAAATCATTTATCTGCCCTCATCAGACAACCTCTGAAGTACTATATTAAAGTCTGAGCCCCACATTTTTAGAAAAGGATTAATAAGAGGTGATCATGCCATTGAAAGGTATGGAAACCAGACATTGTGAGACACTATCAAAGCCTGAAAAAGAGAAGAATTAAAGTAGGGAAGGGAAGAAGCATTTATTATGTGCCTACCATGTACCAGACCCTGTGCTAAGAGTTTTACAAATATTATCTCATTTGATCTCATTTAAAGGTAACATGATCTCTGTATTCAAATATCTGAATAAGTTGTAATATGGAAGAGAAATCAGACTTGTTTTACTTGGCCCCAAAAGACAGATGTAGGCCCAATGCAGGGAAATTGTAGAGAAGTTTATTACATCTTGATAAAGGAAAAGAAAATACTATCTACTAGAGGCATCCAAAAGTTGAATGGCTATCTCACTTCAGGTCTTCAAGTAAAGACTGGATGATCATTTGAGGATGTTGTAGACATAATTCATATTTCAATAATAGATTGGACCAGAAGACCCCTGTGGTCCTGTTCAACTCTGAGATCCTGCAATTATTCCTGTCTAGTATTTGGTAAATACATTGTAGTTTGTGACTCAGTTCTTGAATAATTACTTGAAAGCTTTTACAAGGTGTTCCAAAAGTTTTAGTGCAGTTTTAAGCTATTAAAGTTTAAGATTGCACCAAAATTTTGGGGATATTCTCATTTCTGTATATTCTCATTCTTTGATATGAATTGATTGCAATTATAAACAATTTCTTGTAATAAATAATCCAAACAATACAGATGTCTAGCATATGTTTATTTTTTTTAAAAAGCTTATTGTTGGGCTTATTAACATTAATTGTAAAGATTATATTTTGCTTTATAAAATAAACAAGTTTTAAAAGTTGGAACATATAGTATAAAACCATCACTTTATACAGTATCAGAGTAGGGAAATGGTAGTTGAACAAAGAAGGAGATGCTGATGTTGTAGTTGTTTTATGTTTTATGCTTTATCCACCCCCAAAGGGCCAGAACTTCTAAAGGGATGTTGAAGAAGTCAAACATCTTTCTAATATAAATAATAAATTAAGTGAATAAGGAAATTAGGTAAATATTTTTAGAATAAAATGGTCCAAAATGTCAAAACACACAAAAACCATATATCTTTACATATCTTGAAACTTGGTAATCAATATATGTAGGAATTGAGATAAGATATAGTTTCTATCCTGATCAAGTTACAGATATGATACATGACCCATTCATGGTATATATTTCATTTCAACCTGATTCCACTTTATTTTCTGATCTTGCTACTGTTACATCCCAATCTCATTCACCCTCCTCAGTTTCCTCATCTGTAAAATGAAAGAATTGTGTTAGATGTTCACTAAATTCCCTTCTAATTTTAAACCATATGATCCTTAAACATTTTTTACAAGCAGGTAAAGTTTATCCTCAGTGTCCTCTCATTTTCCTTTTCTCTGCCCATTTCTTACCTTCTGTCAAATATCCCTACCCCAAATACCAAGTGTCCTTTTTTCTGCTATACTCTATCTAAAATACTTGCAAAGTACTTTCAACATTATCCTTCTCTTCCTAATCATTAACATTTTTATTACCTTGGGCTGTCAATAAGAGAGGAATTTGATAAAATAACTCACACTAAATGACAATTTAATGAACCACCCCTCCTGAAATTATTTACATTTTCAAAGAAGATGCTTGAAATCAATTCTTTAGCTGGCGGGAATGTCTCTTTAATGATGGAATAACAGGTAGAATAACTGGGAGCATACAGAATGGGAGAAATATTTTCAGAAGGGAAGCTTTTTGGGGCCCTTAAAGTTATGTCATCTAAATGCCAATTTCCTTTCATACCCATGAGATTCATTCTGCCTAGATATATTAGTGTTTTTAAAATCCAATGTTGGGGAGAATCTCTGGTATTTATGCATTATATGAGAAATTAGAATACATGTATACAGGTGAGCCACCAGACAAGACAGGGTCAGGTGATGGCAGTAGTAAGAGATTGATACCTGTGTTCCATATCTCATTATTCTTTATGGGATTATTCAGGCGCATCTCTAACATGATTCTTGCCTCTTGAAAGTCAGATATAAAAACTTTTTCTTTGCTAAATATTCAGTCTACATAGTCTAGTAAAGTATGCTAATAGTAACTAGAGTAACTAGTACATAATGCTGGGAGGGGGAGAGGTATCATCCTGGGAATAGAAGTTGAGTGATAGAGAAGCTCTTTGCCACCTTTACCCTGCTGTCCTAAATGACCCTGGAGTGACAATTCCTGGAAAGTTAGGAGACAATGATAGAAGATATTGAAGATATCCAACCAGATTTAGATGACCAAGGTAAGACATTTGCCATAAGCATGACTGATGTACCATTGACTATAGCTCTTCAACAAGAATTTGCTGAATAAGATTCCATGTAAATTGTTATTTTTATTTAAAAAATATGTGGCTCCTCCAATGGATACTTATTTCAGACTGCTACCAATCTGATCTAAAGAAGTTAAACTGGAATAGGACTGACCTATGGGATAGAATGTTTCAAATGAATATTTGATGACTTTTTATATTAGATTAATTTAAAATGATTCCATGACTTTTTGGAACAAGAATTTGAAAGTGGGTCATCCATGTCCAAATCAGAGATTTCTTCAAGTTTTAAAATTATAGTACAAAATAATCTACATAACAAAAGGAAACTTTGACATTTCATCCTCAAATTGTTACTTTGAGGGAGTTTGATTATCTTTAATGTCCTTTCTAGCTCTAAATCCTATGATACTATGATTATTTTGAAGGTAAATGATGATTTTTACATCTTTTTGATCTATAAAAGTAAATGACTTGAACATTTAAAAAAATCTTTTGTCTTTTTGTCTGCTTTATGGTTACCAAATAGTTCATTAGTATGTTGCTTCTTGCACATCTCAGGATTTCAGCATGCTCTTCATTGTAATATTTCACTGATTTCATCTGTAATATAAAAATAATACTGATTCAAATGTGATTTAACACCTTTGTTAATTTTAGTCTGTAACAATTTTATAGTTATGATGATAATATAGCTGTAGTTTATCATAAAATATTACTATGATAAGGATCAATAAATACATAGTGAGAAACCCTCATACTTGTTTTGTAGGAGATGCTTATGAAATTTTTTTGATAGTTGATTTAACTAGAATTAAAGATTCTCTTAAAACTAAAATCTTGTGAATTCAAAATACAAAATCCTGAAGAATAGAGATCTTAATTATGTTATTTTTACAATACATACTTTTTACTACACTAAGAGTAAATCAGTTAGGTGGCCACAGAATAGCAATTATTAAACTTTCAGGCTGGAAACTAAATTAATCACCAACATTTAGATAACAAATCTTTTATAGTAACTAGTACATCTTTAGAAAGAGCAAACATCTCAGCCCCTTCAACAATAAATAATGGGCAAAATGAGTACTGGAGGAAATAAGGATGCTACCCATTTTGGCAGTAGCTCAGAATGCTGGTCAGCAGGTTGGAAATGTAGTGTTAATATCATACTAGGCAGCTAGGTGTTACATTTGATAGAGTGCTAGTTTTGGAGTCAGGAAAACTTGAATTCAAATGTGACCTCAGATACTTACTAGCTGTGTGACCCTGGGCAAGTTACTTAACCTCTATCTGCCTCAATTTCATTATCTGTGAAATGGGGATAATAATAGTATTTATCTTTTAGGGTCATTGTGAGGATAAAACTGGTTAATATTTGGAAAATGCTTTGCAAACCTTAACGCATGATATAAAATGCTAGCCATTATTAACTACCAGTGTAAAGTGTGTATGCAACATAAAGGATTCTATCTAAGATGGTATCAGTGATCCGGTTTAGGAGTTCAGAGGTTCTGGGACCCCAAAATCACAACGTGTGGGTTCTGCCTGAAAGAATTCAACCCAAGCCTTCTTTCAGCCAAAAGCAAGGTTTAGTGAAGATTCGCCATATTAACCAGACTCTTAAGGAATCTGAGCATCTGTGGGCTATTGGCTAGATTTTAAGAATCAGAGCAGTGGCTAGATTATAAGAATCTAAGCATTTTAATGGAGACAAGATGGACCTTATATACAGAAAGACTATGGGAGAGATCTAGGAGTGGCCAAGTAGTCTATGAGGTAATAGAATTCCAGGGACCTGGACCACGTGGCCAAGGGAAAATGGAGAAGTGGCCTGGGGCCACAGGGAGGTCCACAATGAAAGGCCAGTTGATGGCATTATAACCTCAGGGGAATGCCAGAGATTTGGCCATGTGGGAAAGTCCAGGGTTTTTCCTTTCTGGGGTCTAGATCCCAACCCTATCATCAGTATGTCAGTATTAAGCACGAGCTATGTTTCAATACTTCAAAAGATCTGTGCCATCATCAATGGGGCTAGTTGCTACACTGATATAAATTGCAATCCCTTCTCACCCTCATGCCCCTCTGGAAACAAACAAAATCAACTTTTCAAAAATGAATTACCCTCATGATTTTCATATTTCTGCCAAAAGAAGATTATTTTCCTGTGAACATTGGAAAACTTGAAATCATCCTTGACTCATTCTCTTCTTCTATCCCCCTAAATTCTGCCCGATATGTGAAAGTTGCTGTCATAGACTTGTTACTAGCTTCCTTGTCTTTAGTCTTCTCCTAATCTACTAATTATGCATACTGCTACCAGATTAATCTTCATTAATCATTACTTTCCTTTTGTCTATCCCTTATTCTCCTCACCCTAAAAAACTCCAATGGCTCCCTGATATCCAAAGGTTCAAGTCCAAAATCCTTAGCCTGGCCTTCAAGGACTTCTATAGTCTTACCCTAAAGTACCTTTCCAACTTTAATTCCTATTACTCTCTAACTAAAATGATTTCTATTTACTGTACTATTGATACAGTTTGGGGTTTCTAGGAACCCTGAAATGCACGGGCATAAGGCGGGTCTGCCTTGAAAGAATTTAACCATTCAAGCCTTCTTTCAGTTAGAGTAGTGAAGTTTTATTGTACACTGATTGGGCAGGCAAGATTTCTAGTAAATCTGAAAATTTGATGAGGATGGGACTGATACTTTCATACAGAAAAAGACTGTGGGAAGATCTGGATGGGGTCAAGATGTGCAAGTAACCTGGGGTGGTCTGGAGGCAACAAAGGAAGGGTCTGAATGGAATTAAGGAGTGTCAAGTAGCCTGGGGTGGGCCAGGTGCAGCAATGAAAGGAGTTAAGTGGTAGGGCCACAATGAAAGGACAATTAAAAAGATTATACTGGGATGGGCTGGATACCTCAAGTGAATGCCAGGGATTGGATTCAGGGGCTGGGTTGCTGAAATGTGTGAGAAAGTTCAAGGACTTTTTTTTAGGGGTCCCATTGCCCCATCAGCCCCATTACTATGAACATGTGGAAGTTATTCTCATTTCCACACCTTTATTCATTTTACATCTTTATACATATCCTCTATATCTGAAATGCCATTTCCTCTGCTAGGTCTTCACTTAGTATTCCACCTCACAATAATGACATCTTATGCTGAACTCCACTGTATATAACATGATATTGTCACTGCCTTCAATTGTTATTTAAAATTTCACACGTATGCCTTGTCTTTCCAATGAAATTGTCAATTCTTCAAGAGTAGGGAACATATTCTCTTCTTCTCTGTACCTGGCCTGTCCTTTCCCTTCCCCCTACTCCCAACCTCATCCCTAGAGCTTAGCATGGTCCTAGACATAGACACATAGTAAATATTCAATGTTTTTTGTTATTCATTTTTTTAAAGGATCTTCAAATTTTATAATATGTGAAATAATTTATAAGAGACAAAAATAAAAACTCTTACCTACAGTTCCCTTCAGAATCAAAACAGCAGTCATAAATATTTCTAAGAGAAGTCTTCCCCCTACTAGACATCCAACTACAATGGTCACTTTCTGAACAGCTGAACCCATATTTAATGATTTGCTGTCACTGCTGCTGGAGCTGGATTGTACTGGCAAGCTGAAAGACCTCGATTCCACCCGGACATCATTCAATACAAACTCAATCTTATAATTTTTCCCTGTAAGACAAAATCATGACTAAGTTTCTCTGTAAAACAAAATTATAACTCCCCCTTTTCACCACCACCGCACAACTCTTAGTGGTTTCCATTGACTAGGCATATATTTTGATGTATAAAAAGGTTCTTGGAATTGTCATCTTATTAATTATTATGAAAGAGTCCTTCCAAATTCTTATTAATACACATGTTCTACCTCTCTTCAATTACAAGGAGATAAAAGATTTTTTTTTTTTGCTACATAGAATTCACACCTCCCATTCTTTTCCACTAGTGTCCTTTGGTCAAAAGCAACTAAATTTAAGTTGTGAAAAACTGATAAACTTCACTATTATTAATCAATCAATCAAAATTTATTAAGGGCCTACTATGTGACAGGCAATGTACTAAGCACTGGGATTACAAAAGAGGCCATTGCCCTTAAGGAGTTTACAATCTACAACATGCAAACAAATATATCAAATAAGCTATATGCAGGAAATAATTAACAGAGGGAAGACATTGGAATTAAGAGGGAATGGAGAAGGTACCTCAAAGGTACCTCAAGGTTCAGTTTTTGTTTTTGCATAATCAGATAATGAATCAAAAAATGCTTATTAAGCACCTATTATTTGCCAGGTACTACATAATAAACAGAGCTTGTGCTTAACAATTTGCATTTTCTACTGAGTTCTTATTTACTGTTCTTTCTATTTTAGGGGAAAACAAGGTTAGATCTTGACCTCATTGAGTTTTTGGCAAATAATGACAATGTATTTTCACAACAGTTAGCTTGAAGGGGTTCTGTTCTCATGACTTTCCAGGCACTGTTGCAATTCACAGCAAAAATTCACTTGAAGTTATTTATGTTTTTTATGTTTGGGAGACCAGATTAAGATAAGGTTCAGGTGAAGTATTCCTTCATGTTTTTTAACTCCACCAACTTTTCTCTAACATATCCAGGTTAACTACTGATATGGTAAAATGGTGAAATATTCACAGATATAGTAGTTTTAAGTATGGTCCTATTAAACTTAAATGTCAGTAGCATTTGAAGTTCTAATTAGCCAGGGAACTACTTGTTTTAATAATCAGCACCCTCCTCGGAAGTTCACAGCATCATAGAATGTCCTCTATGCCTGGAATGCTCTCCTACTTTGTCCCTGTCTGTTGGTTTCCTTGGTTTCCTTAAAGTGCCAACTAAAATCTCACCTTCTACAGGAAGCTTTTCCTAATCCTGCTTAATTCTAGTGCTCTTTTTTATTTCTTATTTATCCTGTACATAACTTATTTGTGCATTTTTGTTTGCTTGTTGTCTCTCCCATTAAATTGCTAGCTCCTCCAGAGCAGGGACTGGTTTTGACTTTTTTTGATTCCCCAATGCTTAGCATAGTGCCCAGCATTGAGAATTCACTTAATAAATGTTTATTGACTATTGAACTGGAAGGGATATCACTAAAAATCTAGTCCCTATATTTTGGAGAGGAGGAAGCAGATCTAGAGAGGTCGCTTGCCCAAGGTCATACAGCTAATAAAGTGGTAGTATTAGGATTCAAACTCAAGCTTTCTGACCCTCAAGTCCAGTGCTCTCTCCAGTATACCATGTTAGCTTTTGAGATGAATATCCCTCTAAGATTCATTGATGGAGGATTAATAATAACTTCCTCTTCCCATTACCCATTTTAACAGTAGAATCTCTTCAGGAAAAAAGGAGGAAAGGGAATGATAAAAGATAATTGTAAATTTTTGTAAGCTGTATATATTCATATTTGTGCTAAATATATAAACTATATAATTTGCCTCCATACATATATTTTAACATTTTCTTTTTTTGCCTATGCATGGATGCATCTAAACCTTTGCATGAAAGACCCTGTAGCACAATGTGAAGAATGTTGCTCTTAGAGTTACCAAGATCTATGCCTGTCATACATAGCTGTAAAACTTGGGCCAAATCATTTAATCTCACTGAGTCTATTTCCTCCTTTGTAAAATGGGCATAACTTTCTATCACTCACTGTTGTGAGGATAAAATGAAATAATGAATGGGAAGTACTTTGTAAACCTTAAAGGACTAGAGTTGATGGCTAGACCATTCTCTTTTGATTTCCTGTGGATTTCACTAAGGAGGATTTATAGCATGCAAGAGTTTGATGAAATTAGTACAATGCTGATTTAGAATAGACCATTTGGAAAATATAGCTAGCCATCATTAAGGAATTTCCTTCTATTCAAACTCCTGAAGGACATCTTCCATGACAAAGGCATAGATATTAGGGGATTATATGACTCTATTTCATACCTTATTTGATGGCAATACTGAACATAGTTATCTCCAGTGTTGTATTCATCAGTTTTTCATAATTTTGAATGATTTATGGGAAACATTTTGTTTGAGGAAAGCCTATATATCTTTTTTTTTATCAAATTTTTTTTGAAATGCTTTTATGTAGTTAGTATTGTCAGATCAGATATATTCAATACCTTTGATTCAGTTGTTTGTTTCTAATAGTATAGTCTACCAAAGAAAATTGACTGCAAGTTCTTGTCTCTTTCTTCTTTATACTTTCATAAAGGATATGCCTGATGCCTGATTAAACTATTCTCATAAACATTCTATAGAGAAGAGAAAGGAGGCAGGGGATTTGGTAGTCACAGGTGTCTTCTTAGTTACTTTCCCCCCTAAAAATATAATCTATGATCATTTTCATTCTATTCTTTGAAATATATTGAAAATTGACATAAATTCCTTTAAATCTGTGGCCTCTGGTAAAGACTTCATCTGCATGTACTCAGTCAGTTCTATGCAGTCATTCAAATGTCACTTTTTTAAGTGCTATATACACTTCCTCATACAGTACATTGGAAACTGAGGTGGTAGTGTTGAGGTTTAGGGGTGCTGGGATCCCAAAATCATAACACATGGGTCTTGCCTGAAAGAATTCGACCCAAGCCTTCTTTCAGTCAAAGACAAGGTTTATTAGAACATCCATCATATTAGGCAGACTCTTAAGGAGTCTGAACAATAATGAGTTATTGGCTAGATTATAAGAATCTGAACCCCTTAATAGAGACAAGATGGACCTTATATACAGAAAGACTGTGGCATCTAGGAGTGGTCAAGTGATTTGGGATAATTGGAGGAGGGGTCTAAGGACAATCTAGATGGGAGTGTCCAGTAAACTGGGGTAAACAGAACACTGGGACCTGCTGCTTGGCCAAGGGAGAAGGGAGACTAACTAGGATTAAGGGTAGAGAAAGGGTGGGAAATCTCCATAGGGAGATAAGACAATAGAGGTCTAGGCTAGGTTAGGGGTAACAAAGAATTGGGAGATTGGGTGTAGCCACAATGAAAGGCCAGTTGATGAGATTATAGCCTCAGGCAAATGCCAGAGATTTGGCCATGTGGGAAAGTACAGGGTTTTTCTTTTTTGGGATCCGATTCCATCCTCATCAGTAGCATTCCAATGTGAAAGTTCAGTGGAAAATGTTCCACTATAAAAATGTTCATATTTTTGTCCCATTTCTCCTCCCTCTTTCAACATTGCCCTCCAAACAACTTTAAAATAATACCTCAAATCTAATTTTGGAGTGGTAGAGCCAACAAAAGGTCAAAGTGAGTCATTTTTCTAGCCTAAGACAATTTAGGAGGTCATCAGGAAAATCTATGACAACAGGGTGGCAGCCTGCCAGGAGTTCACATAGCTGCAGCACTAGCAGTGAGCCTTGGAGGCAGCTTCAACAGGGGCAGCAGCAACTTCTGGGGCTCTCAGCCCAGAAATGGTAAGGTCAGAAAGAGAACTGGTCAGAAAGAGAACACAGGGAACCCTTTGCTGGCTCTGGGTACAGAACTGGGAGCTGTTTGGCAACTCTATTGCCCATATGCAGTTCTGGGTCACAGTTTCAGGGCAGAGAAGAGTGCTTATGTTTGGTCATATTGAAGCAGGAGCCCTGGTCATTGTTGTGGGGCTGAGAAGAGCACTAGCACTTGTGGTTACAGTGGAACAGGGGCCCTTACTGGGTGAAAACTGGAGAACAGACCAGGACACTAAGAGGACATGACTGAGATGAAGATTCATTAAAGGAAACACTGAAGAAGTGATCTGACAGGTAGAAGGAGAACCAGAAGACAGCCATGCCATAAAAACTTAGAGAGGACAATATCAAAATATCTGATCATCAGTCAATCAGTCTTCTGCTGATGAATCTATGTTCAGTTAGGCTGGGTATTAGATAGCAGATATATAGTTTATCAGAAGTCTAATAGTCAAAATCTTTCCATATTGTTAGAGCATTAGTTCCCTTCATATTGCATTGAGAATTTGGAATAGAACCTTTGAAGGAAGTAATGTAAATTATTCAGGAAATTTTGTAGAAGAAGAATTCATTTATTAATATTCATGATACAATGTAATCCTTGGTTCTCTGTCAGTCTGTAAGAGGCAACCTTCCTTACTACTTGTAATTTGAACATGGTAAAGAATGTTGTGAGTACCATGTGGCCAAAAAAGAACCATGGAAAAAAAATTGATGAATAGCTTTAAAAAAATACTATTTTATTTTTTCCCCAATTACATGTAAAAACAATTTTTAACATTTGTTTTTTTTTAAATTTTGAGTTCCAAATCTATCTCTTTCTCTCTTCCCTCATACCTCCCTAAGATGTTAAACAATCCAACATAACTTATGTATATGTAAATATGTACAACTTATTTATTAGTCAACTTATGGAAGAAAACTAGAACCAAAATAAAAAGAGAGAAAGAAAGAAGGAAATGAATGATGTAAAAGCAAACAGTGCCCTAAAAGCTAAAAGCTTTTTAAAGAAACAAATTTTAATTAAGGGTTGTTTTTCCAGCACCTTGTAAGGCTCCTCCTGAACTTGAGGGCATCCTAGAGTCTCTTTCCGTTATATTGAGATACCACAAAACTTCCCCCCTATACTGGACCATAAAAATTCCTTGTTTCCCTCATCCTGAGTCATAAAATTTCCCCTGTCTTCCTTATGCTGGGTCCCCTATCCTGTCATCCATCTTCCTCATTCTGTGTCATGACAATCCCCTCCCTTTATCTTGTAAGATAAAACAAAACCCTATCCCTCTGTAAATTGCTAGTCCTCTTTCTAGGGCTAGCCCTCTGCTTTTGCATCAATAAAGCTCCCAATGGTTACAGAGAAGGTCTAAGTTAATTCTTTCACACCTGAACCAGCTCTCCCAACTCTAAACCTCAACAGGAAGAAAGAAAAAAGAAAGAAGAAAGAAAAATAGCATGCTTCAGTCTGTAGATGCATAGCTTTCTTAAGAATAGGTCAAATTGCTATAGAAAGCCTTGACCATTTAAAAAAGGAAATTTCTCCATAAACGTGAAGTTTTCTGTGTTAATATCATTTTGTTAGCAAAATGAAACAATTAAACTTGTTTTGTTACTTCACATTTGTTTTGAAGATTGTTAGCTAGAAGTATCAACATCACTTGGGACTAGAGGAACTATAATTTGAGACCACAGTTACAAGTTCAGGTTTTTTGAGGTTGTGGTTCAAACTGTTGTTTGATGTATAATTCATCAAAATATAAGTGTACATGTCAATTTTTTAATCTGTCTTTATAGATCCAAAACATTACCTACCAGTTTTAAGAAGAGTCAGGTCTGTGTAGTTGGCCCAACAACTGCTAAACGAAACTGTTGTATTTCCACTAAGGCCACTGACTTGATTATTGCTGGCATCTTTGAGAATTGCCTTGAGGGTCAATGAAGTAATTCCAACTGATACACAGTTACCCTAAAGACAGGGAAAAAACCCAACAAGATCTATTTCTGACTTATGACCTATTGCTGTAACATAGCTTTGGGATGCCACTTACATCAGAATCCATTGCCTTAATTGAAGGCTGCTGGGAAAATAGATGTCCTGGTAGCCCTGCTACTGGCTGAGTAATCACAAAAAGGGAAGACACGAAGGCCAGGTGATTGATTGGAAATGCAGACCTTTCCACAGGCTGTTTAGTCACCTGAAAATAGATATGAATAATAATTGCATTTTAAGTGTATTCATAGCTTGTAGCAGTAAACTCATCTTACCCAAGCAGTTCTAATATTCATAGATTGTTAATAAGAATATGTGCGTAATGTGGTGGCATCATTTGCACCATATTTCTTATAAATATGAAAAAGTATGAAAATAATTCATGATACTTTTGTTATTTAAAAATTTAATTTCTCATCAGAAACATTTTTTGTGAAAAGATACAATTTTTATTCAAATAACCTCCCTTGATTCTGTTAATAATGTTGGCAGTGACTTTAGAAAGTATAAGTGATAATCAAAAATGACAAATCCAAAGCAATAGAAAGACTACTACTGACAGTTAAAACAGTGCCACTTACCTGAATCCAACCAGAGTCATTTGGAGTGGGGAGAGGATTGGAAATAGACATTGAAGAGACATTAAATCCAAGGACACTATTGATTTTTCCCAAGATTATGGCTTGTCCAAGACAATTGGCAATTTCTTGGAGTACAGATAATTGCATCTGACCTATTGGAAATAATATTTTTATAATACAATATTGAAAATTTTGGATTTAAGAGGACAGAATGATTAGTGTGGGTGTTTTTTATATTTCCTCACCAAAAGGAAGCATCAATGTAGGACTTCAATGGAATACATGAATAATTTCAGTACAAAACTGACCATGATAAATATACGAGAGATATAAATTGCTAAGTGAGTCTAAGGATAGCAAAGTTATTTCCAAATGGAGGGGGCAAAGAGAGGGGATGAGACCAAAAGAGAATTCATGAAGGTGGCATTTGAGTTGAGTGATTTGTTTAAGATTTGTTGCTTAACTGTGAAATTTTGGTAATAAAATAAAAAAAAAACCCCACACTTAATACCATTTAAAATAACTTTGAAAGAGAGCAACAAAACTTTATTTGCCCACTGGATTTTTATTAGCCTATTAGTAGGAAGGAAGAGAAGAAGGATGTAAAAAAGGAAGGAAGACAGGAAGAAAAGAAGTAAAGGTGGGAAGAAAGGAAAATAAGGAATGAAGAAAGGAACAAAAAAGGAAGGAAGAAGGAAAAGAAGGAAAAAGGGAAGGAAAGAAAAGAAGAAAGGATAAAAGGAAGGAAAAAAGGAAGGAAAGAAATAAGTATTTATTATTTCCTATATGCCAGGCACTGTGTGCTAAGTGCCAGGAGCATAAATACTTTAAAAAGATAGACTGTCTCTGCTTTCAAGGAGCTTACATTCTAAAGGGAGAAGACAATACAATAGTAAAATGTTAGTAGCTTTATTAGCTCTCAGTAGAAAAGAATGTACTTATCTAGACAAAATGAGCAGTCTTGAATATTTTGTTGCTTATCCTAGACAAAAGATGATTTACAATTCTATTATGTTTTCAATACCTTTCTACACCATCTCTCTTGAAGATCTGTTTCATCTTCTCCTTAGGTGGAACTATCACCTCTATATTAATGACTCCCCAAATGATATCTCTCACCCTGACTTCTCTTTTTAGCTATGGTATTTTCATCTGAATGCTCTGTCATTACCAAATTCATACCAACTACTATCCAAAGCAGTTTTCTCCTCACTTTTATGTTTCTGTTTAAGTCATTGAAGTCCAAATCATTGGCATCATCAGTGACTTTTCCTTGTCTATGGATTTCCACACCCAAATCAGTCACCAGATCATATTTATTCTTTCTATACAACGAATCATCTATCTATCCCTTCCTTTCCGTTTTGAATGCCAGTGTCAAAATCTTATTCCTTAGGCCAAGATGAGGGACAATTAAAAGGAAGAGGTGGGGGAAGGAATAAGTACTTATTTAGCATCTATACTTTGCTAAGCACTTTTCAAATATCTCATTTGATCCTCACAACAACCCTGGGAGGTAGGTACTATTATTATTCTCATTTTACAGCACAGGAAACTTACGCAAACAAGTTTCATGACTTGCCTAGGGTCATGCAGCTAGTAAATATCTGAAGCTAAATCTGAACTCAGGTCTTTCAGACCTCATGGGCCAGTGCCTTGTCCATTGTGCCACCTAGCTACCTGTAGAAAAGCGCCCAAGTAAAAGAATTTTTTAGGGAAAAAGGGCATGGTCCAGGTATAATCTGAGAGAGTAAAGAGGATACCACATTGACTTAGTTTGAGGGTTCAGTAGGGCTTTTGGGGGCAGAAAAGGTATTCATATTTTCCCATTCATTTTTCCTACAGTTTAGCAATAAATGTTTCTTATATGAATGATTTTTGTGGTTAATCAGCAGCCACAACCTCAGGCACAGAACTTAGTAACAAACTTATTGCAGCATATTTGGAATAAAAAGATGGCCATGAATGGTAAAATTAAGAACATAGTTGCTGGTTCTCTCAGTGCTTCCTTGTGTGAGAAGTATGTTTTCGTCTGGCATGTGGAGCTTTGAATTCCCATAACTTCTGGTAAAAAAGTTTCCATGAGGTATCTGATATATGAAAACAACAAAATGGCTTCTCAGATTTTCCCCTTATGTCCCATCTGACCCAGTGACTTTTCAACAGTTTCCTTACTTCCCAGGGATACCAGAGCAATGTTTGTTAATAGAGAAGCTGTTACCTTTTGCCTCTACTCCCAAATCTATGCTTTGGGATCTCTTAGCATTGCACCTCACTAAGGGGGAAAAATAAGGAGAAAAGTAAAGGGGAAGTCAGGAGTTGGTTTCTACCATGGTTGATTTTGCAAGTTTATTATTCACCCGTAGAGATGAGGCTTTCTCTCATCACCTTGGATTGGGGTCTATTCAACTTTTTTTTTTTTTGCTTTTTTGGCAAGGCAATCGAGGTTAAGTGACTTGCCCAGGGTCACCCAGCTAGTAAGTGTCAAGTGACTCAGGTCATATTTGAACTCAGATCCTCCTGACTTCAAGGCCAGACTTGACTGACCGTGCCACCTAGCTGCTCCTATTCAACTTTTCTTAACTGGGTATTTCCAGAGCTGGTAGCAGCAAATAGAAACAAAGAAAACGACAAAGATGTCATTAAGATTGCCTATAGTCTAAAAATCTTGACTCATAATTTTATGCTTTCCTAGACCAGTCTGCAAACTTCAAAACACGCTATCTATAATGCATATAGCAAAAAGGCGAACAGTCATTCAGGGGTTTTGTCAGGATTTTATATGTTAGAGTGTCTTGCATCTATGAAATGAATTAGTAGGTAAATCCAGGAGCTTAAAAAAGACTAACAAAACACATGGTGAATATAACAAATCCAAGAGCCTTGTGGGAGGCAGAAAAAAAAAATTTTAGGTCTGGAAATCATCATGTAATCAGGGGAGGATATACCATGAAGGTCAGTACTAGGTCATGGTTTGTCTTATGCAATTTCTTCATACAAGAGAGCATTAGCTTTATGGCCATGTCCCTTCCTTGCTCTGCGGGTCTGTACTGCCATATTTCCAGTCACCAATCACTGTAGAAAAGGACTTAAATATTTCATGTTTTGAGTGTTGAAATAGCCTCTTAGTTTATCTCATTTTCATTAGCACACTTCACCCAGTTCACTATGGCCAAGGAAATCTGGCTACAACATTCCTTGAATCATATTCCTTTTCTGCTTGAAAACTTTCAGTAGCTCCGTATTGCCAACTTAAAATAGGTTCCAAATCAATAGGCTACTAGCATGTAAAGCCCTCCTGATCCTGATGGCTACCTACCTCCTATGTTGCATTTCTTAGTCCCCTATGCCTCTGCTCTAGTCAAACTCCTCTGTGTATTGGCCCCTGAATGTCTTGTGCTTTCCCTTGTCCATTTTTTTTCCCTTCATTTGGAATACCTTCCCTATTTTCTGCCTGTAAAACCCTATCCATCTTTTAAGGTTGAGAACAAATCTAAAAATTCATATGGTGAAACAGATAATCCAACTTATGAATGATTCAACTGATAATAAAGCATAGTTTTAGAAATAAAATAATGAATAATCTGGAAATTTCAACAAAATGACTTTTCTGAGTATAATTCAATTGATGTATTTCTTTGGTACTATCCATGTCAGGGCCGTTTACATTGTAATTTTCCAGATGCCAGGGATTCTGTCAGTTAATGTTTGATTAAGTTCTAAAAATCCCTGTTGTTTATGATGATAATCAACATATGCCTATAGGCTCTCCAGCACATGAAGGTATAAAAGTGTTAAGTGGAAGAGGAAAAGTTAAAAGGGAGAAAAGAGAGCTTTTTATTCCGTAAGCCATTTCTATCACATGTATTTGCGGCTGCTACTTCTGATGGGAAGCCACAAATGGCTTCTGGGGTCATCTCTGTATTTAATCCTTCCTTCAAAGGAAGACTCACTTTGTTTTGTATATATCACATACAGATGAGCAAAATGAGGCAGAGGGAAAAGTTTAGTATCCTCAAAGCCCTCTTACAATAGCTAGGAATTATCATAATACTCATGTCCTGACCTCATGGAGTTGACTCTGTTGCTACAATACCAAAGCAGAAAACAAGGCTCCTCTGCAGTGCCTAATAATTGCAGGAGCAAATATGGTCATATGGTCATATCCATTTATTATATAATATACATATAATTATCTTATATCTCATATAAATATATATATAGCATATCCTTCTATATACATGCCTGCAGTATGATTGCTTAGAATCTGGGTGGGTGCTTCTCCAATTTCTAGTTCAATGTTGATCACTGCCATTCTCTTCTTCCGTCGGCCATTTTCTCTAATTACTTTAGTAATGCGAATTTTGTTGACTGGTATCTTCAGGAATGAGGCAAGATTTCTAACCAGATTATGAGAACTATAAAAATGATCTTCTGTCATTGCTGGTAATTTAAAGGAAACAAATAGGATCGCAGTGGTGTGGACTTCAATAGGAGTAGGTCCTTTAACTAAAAGGTAAAGCATTTGGTGGGTTCTGTCAAAATAGTTTTCACCTGAGACAGCAGAATTCAGGCTAGGAAGGTATCCCCCTGTTTAGGAAAACAGCCAGAATAGTGAAATTCAAGATACTTTATCTTGTCTATTCCATTTATCATGTAGCATTTAGTACTTTGAATTTAGAGAATTCAGAAAATTTTCTTCTTAGATTTTATCACTTTGTCCCTTTTATTAAAGACAAGAGCATTTATACTACTGATATGGAAAATGAAAATACACTATTTAGCAACATATTATTAACATCAACAATAACAGTATACTAGCATTAAACTTATTATGCTACTCTATAAATAGGTATAAATCTATTATAAATCCACCCTATTTGCTATATAAATGATGTACCTGAATATACTTATATCTTTTTATCCTCAGTACCTAGAATGGCGAATGAAGTATATAAAAAAGCATTTGCCTATGTTGTTCTATTTAGATGTTTAATATTTCAAAGACCTGATTAAAAATTCAACTAAATTCACCAAACATTTATTAAGTCCCCACTATGTGCCAGACATTGGCTAGGCACCGGAGATATGAAGGTAAAAATTAAAATCTATGCCACAAAAATCAATTTGACTTTCACTGCCATATGGTTTTTGTTATACCTCTTATCAACTATCAAACTATGCTGCAAAGTATGCTATTTTCACTAAAAAACAAAAGCACATAATAAAACAAAGTGTGTACTAAAAGTCTCAAAGGTACATTACTGCAATAACACTGATTTACTGTTCATCTTACAGAAGCCTTGGCAAATTTCAAATAAACACATTTTTTTTTAGGACTGATTTCTTCAAAGGTGACAGAGAATTCACGTGAAATTTATTACTCTTTTAATAATGTCCAAGAATTTGTGGCTGGTTCATTGCAACATAACAAATATATTTTTAAAAAGATAAACTTGTATAAGATTAATATAATGTGAAACTCTCAGGATAAAGCATTCCTATCAAAAAGGAAATTTCAAATTTAGAAAAATCAGGCACTTGGTTGCACCCTTTAAAATCAAATAACCATCATGGTCCAGTAATGAGTGTAAGATTTGGAGTCAGAGGACTTTAGTGCAAATATTGACTCTGAAAGTTAGTAGCTATGTGACTATGATCCCTTGGTAAATCAGCTAACATTTCTGGGCCTCACTTCTTGATTTGTAAAATGAGAGAACTGGATTAGATGGTCCCTTCTTCGGTTAAAAAAAAATCACTTTTACAAGGTGATTACAAGGAAAAGGCATGGTTTGGCTCCAGAGAGCAGAACTAGGAGCACTATTTGGAAGCTGCCAAGGCAAATATTGGATTAGTGAAATAAAAAAAAAAGTAAACAATAACAATTAGGTCTATGCAAAAGTAGAGTGGGCTTGGAAGGTATGCATGTGTTCCCAACTAGAGATTGTCAAGCAGACTATATCACCATCAAGTGGGCATGTTGTAGGAGAGACTTTTGGTCTGGTAGGAGTTAGACCAGAAGATTTCTTAATCCTCTTCCAAATGAGAAATTCTTAGATTCTGTGATCACTCTCCACTATGCGTTATTTATGGGTGATTTGTTGCAAATCTTTTCCCCCTCAGAATAAGTGTGGAGCACATATATCGGCCTTTGCAGTTAATGATTATTTATCATTAATTGGAACTGATAATTTCATTCTTTAAAGGATGAAGGAAGCAACCAATTGACCAATTAACAAGCATTTATTACACGCAAGTCATGGGTCAAGTGCTGTGTTATATAGACTGGACAAAAAAACAAAAATAAAAAGACAAGAAATGTTTTAGTAACAAAGGAAACTCCAGCCCTGTACCTGATTCTGAGCAACAAGAAAGAAATCATTGCTGAACAAGAAAAAAAGGGAATTTTGGAAACAAAAGATATTAAAATCATAAGTTTAGAGCTAAAAGGGACCACAGAATTAACCTTTACAATCCTTTTATTTTACATGAAGAGGCTGAGGTCCAGTGACTTGCCCAGGGTTACAATGGTAGTGAAGCAGCAGGTCCAGGATTCAAACACAGGTTCTTTGACTCTAAATTCTATGATCTTTCCATTGAAATCCTCCATATCTCAGTTCATTTCCCTTTTTTTCTTTACCACAAATTCATTGTTGGATGGAGATTTCAATGGAAAGACTCAGATAAACTACATAACAGGATATGGAAAGATATTACTTTTGAGCCACATTCAGAAATCTTTGAAAGATTGTAGAGAATGGAATTGATGCCAGTGGGTGTGTGAAGGGCAAATAACATGCCAACTTTTAAAAGAGGATACATATAGTACATGGTGTGGTCTTACTTATGTGAGCAGTGTACCCATAGCCTCCTTTCCTCTCTTTAGCCTGACTTATTCAACTCTGATCTGTACTCACATTGGCAGATCTTGGGGGTATAGAGGGTTGGAGTAGAAGGACAGTCACATTCATAGCCAACTGGTTATGACTCATTACTCTTTCCCTTAGGATGATCCTGGAATGTGGAATGATGTACTCTGACTATTAGCCACTTTAGCTTCTAAGGTCCCACTGGTGTGCTTTTGAATTACACAAAATCAGTCATAATCACACCATTAACTCTTATTTTTAATGTATTTTTGGTACTGTAATTTCAGGGAGATTACCTGTCTGTAGGCGAATATTAAATTCACAGTCCTTTTGTTGATAGTTCCATACCATATTTTTAGGACAAACCAGAGAATTGTTCACATAGACATCCAGACGCTGAAGAGTGGAAAAAAAAATTGCTACTTGAACAGCCTGTTAAAAATAAATGATTATAAATATATAGTTTTTGCTTCCTTTAAAACATAGAAGATAAAGTGCAATTGTAGATTCCTAAAAGCCAAGGTCTGTGTGGTTCTTTTTGTATAATTATTTACCTAATACAGTACCCCACAAAGAACAGCACCACATATAATTAGACACTTAATTAATACTTTAAAAATATTTAGTTCTGTAATGAATTTTAGTTTTGAAAATAAGCACATGTCTAACACTGCCTAATAAAAATGAAGTTAACCTATAGAAAATTTGGAGGAACATATATTGAAAGTCAGTCAGTAGACCTAAGAAAAGTAATATGTTCTGCCTCTTATTCACACTTCATTTTTGTTTCATTGTCATACTTAGGTTTTCTTAATATAATGAGATATAACTCTAAACTGAACTGCTTTCTAATTTTGAATCATTCTTTAAAAAATGACTAAAATGTCCATACCCTTTGACTCAGGGATTCTCTTCTGAGTCATATACTCAAAGAAATCAAAGACAGAAAGGCCCTATATCCACAAAAATACATGCAACAGTACTTTTTGTATGTGTGGTAGCAAAGAACTGAAAAATTAGATGTCCACTGATGGTGAATAGTAAACATTGTCATACATGAATCTACTGGAATATTACTTCAGTAGGAAATAACAAATACTGAGAATTCAGAGGATCATAGGAAGACTTATAGGAACTGTTGTGGGATGAAGCAAATATAGCCAGGAATACAATTTTACACTGATTACAACAATGGAAATGGGAAGAAAATTTTAAAAAGAAAATTGAATAGTCTGTAATTACAATGATAATATTTGACCTAAGAGGAGAGATTAGGAAGTACAACTATGGATATGGTATATGACATATATTATCTGACTTGGCTAATATGTTAGTTAATTTAGAATTGAATTTTTTCCCTTTTTATTTTCCATTCTTTGTCACAAAGGGGCAACTCTCTGGGTAGGGAAGGAAGGAAGGACATATTTAGAAATGAAGGTAATCTAAAAAGTATCAACAAATATTTTTTTAAAAAATACCCTCCCTTCTACTTTTAAACAAGAAAGGCAGAGCACATGCATTCAAATATGACTGTCTCCTTCAACGAGTCACCTTTAGAGCCTATATATTCATTTCAACAATGCTTCTGCTCAAAACATTTCTGAAACTCATATTTTGGAACTATCTTCAGAACTACTTTAATAAGTCAAGTAATAAAATTAATTTCATTATAGGCATGCTATTAGATTTTATTTTAGCTAGATTTGTATAGCACGTCAATGTTTACAAAGTGCTTTACAAATATTCTTTCAATTAATACTTACAATAACCCTGGGAGTTAGGTGCTATTATTATCCTCATTTTACAGATGAAGAAACTGAGGCAGACAGAAATTAAGTAACTTGTCCAGGAGCACACAACTATGAAGTGTCTGAGGTTAGATCTTAACTGAGGTCTCCTTGACCCCAGTTCTAGCACTTTATTCACTGTGTCAACTACCTGCTTCTACCTCATCTTTTTTTCTTATGAAGAGTGTTAGTGAAGACTGGTCTTACCAAGCTTGACCTAATTCATGTTATTTATCTCCTGAAAATTTTAGCAAGCTTCCAAAAAACAAATTCATTCAAGGACTTATAGCTCTTATAGTATTATTAGAAGTATTGGGAGGAATGCCATGATCACTAGAAATAATAAATGTACCCTAATAGACCTTATAGTCAGTGTCTATTTTAAAATGGATACAACTATTTGAATTAATTTTGATGTGATTCTTTAAAAATATCTCATGATGTAGCATATTGTAGTGTTAAGAACAGTGGTCTGGAGATAAGACTTAGATTCAGTTCCAGCCTCAATTACTTGCTAACAGTATGACTTTAGGAAAATAATTTCTTTGAATCTCAGTTTTCTCATCTGCAAAATGGCAATAATAATATTTGTACTACCCATAGTACTGAGTTGTGACAAAAGTTCTTTGTAAATCATAATGTGTTATGGAAATATTTGACTTTTTATACTCGTGTTACAATTACATGGCTAGAGAAAGAAGTATAGAGAGAGGATGATAATATTATATATTGCTGGAATTGTGCACTTTTATTAAAGTTAATATATAAGCTCTTAGTTAAATATAATTTTAGTAGCCTAATGATGTATGAAGACTATCTGATTACTTTGTGAGTCTGTGGGAGAGGCAATATCATGGTGACTAGACATTTCGACATACCCATGATTTCATCTTTCCCTGATGCAAATTTGAACACCTCATTCCATAGCATTATTTCCCATGTCTTGCCACAAATCTTCCATAGAGAGGCTGTTAATTTAACCCACTTCCTTTGATTCCTTCAATAGTTTCTGGGCACTATTGCACTACTTAGGCTGTTTGTTGTGTCTCATTCTTGTTACAGGGGCAGATAGTTGGTATAAAGAGTGCTGGGCCTGGAGTCAAGAGGACTCATCTTCTAGAATTCAAATCTGGCCTCAGACACTTACTAGCTGTGTGACCCTGGGTAAGTCACTTAACCCTGTTTACCTCAGTTTCCTCAATTGTAAAATGATTTGGAGAAGGAAATGGCAAATCACTCCAGTATCTTTGCCTGGAAAACCCAAAAGAGGTTACAAAGAGTTGGACATCACTAAACAATAGCAAATTTTTGTTACTTGACTAGCCCACCCCCTTTGTTATCTCTGCATGGCCTTGATGATGTTTTCTACATTATTTCCAACAAGCAAAGCATTATTTTCAAGTAATTATCAGATTATTAAAAATCCTTCTATTGTTATCATTTTAATATGTTTAAAATGCACATATTTTCTATTTCATCAAAAGCCTATTCTGCAATTATTGACATGGTCTTCTTACTATTTTCATGGATTTTCCTATCAATGAGATATATAATACTAGTTGTTTTCCTAAAATGAATCATGCTTGCATACCGGATATGAGTCCTACTTGAATACAGTGAATCAGTTTCTTAAACATTGCATTATTCTTTTCTTCCAGTATTTATTTGGTATTTTTGCACCAATATTCATTAATTATATTGGCTTATCTTCCACAATCTGCACTGTTGCCTCATCATGGTGTGGATGCAACCCTGTGTTTTCAAAGGCTATTCCAATAGATTGTAAGCAGTGGCCATTACAACCACACTGGAAAGGACTGTGTAGTCTCTTCAATAGACTGAGTCTACTTTATGAGAACAAGGCTGGCAAAATATGGAGAAGTCAATCATTAGTATGCTGACCACTTAGTGATGAATTCTTTGTCTATGGTAGCCCATGGGTAATGAGTTGGGTCCAGGATTAAACAGGAAGAAAGTAGGCTGGATTGTCTTTGAGAAACTGCAAAAATTCCTCCTTTAATAATCCCAAACTTCTTCCAGGCACAAGGTGCATCTTTTAAATAGCACTTCTCTATTAGTGTTGCTGTATGATTTCAATTCATGAAACATTATAGTCTCTGAAGACTTAAGAATGAGTAACACATAGAAGACTATAGATAGGCTTATTATGGGTAAGATCAAGCTATGTGACAAATAAGAAACTATGAGGGAGAATCAGAATAAAGAATGACATCAAGAAAATGTATGATAGAAAAAAATGATGGGCTGGTCTTTTGGTGAGAGGGGGATAATGAGATAAGTACATGTGTTCCACTGATATCCTTAATATGTCAGAAAAAACTGAGGAAGGTCCCTAAGCATGTTGAGTGGAGATTCTGCAGTAAACTTATGGGATAAAGGGGATAAGAGTAGCATAGAATGGTCATACATTGATTGATTGTGGTCC
Source organism: Vombatus ursinus (assembly GCF_900497805.2). Classification (NCBI taxonomy): domain Eukaryota; kingdom Metazoa; phylum Chordata; class Mammalia; order Diprotodontia; family Vombatidae; genus Vombatus; species Vombatus ursinus. Next base: position 18,493,072 of record NW_020950062.1, read on the forward strand.
ATATAATAGGAGGAACATTCACATCAATGAGGTCACAGATCTGTTTCAATATATGAGTCTACATATAATATTCTAGCTCATTCTACTTAAAATTTTTTAAACAAGTATTTATTAAGTGATTACTATATTCCAGGCGCTGTGCTAAGTGCTTTATAAAAATCATCTCATTTTATCCTCACTGTAACCCTGGGAGGTAGGTGCTAGTGTCACCTCCATCGTATAGATGAAAAAAACTGAGGCAAACAGAGGTTAAGTGACTTGCCCAGGGTCACACGACTACTAAGTGTCTGAGGTTAGTTTTAAACTAAGGGCTTTCTCAGTCTAAGTTTAGGGCTCTATTCATAGTATCAACTAGATGCCTCTGTTTTTAGTCATATGGAAACTGTAATTAATACATTTTTGATATATGATATTTTTCTTCTTAGTTGCTTGCAAAATTCTCTGCAATTGTAGTTTTAGAGTTTGAAACAATGTTAGTGTGAAATGAATCTGGGATTTATCTCTGTTGGTATCCTGTGGATTCTGTCAATTTGCAATCTATCCCTTAATTTTAATAAATCCATGAAATTTGGGGGTATGAGTTATTAAAAATATTATGGTCAGATTCCATCTTTATTCATATTTTTGGGTAGTTCAATAACTCTTAGAATATGTGTGACAATACTTTTTCTTATCAAGATGTCACTTTATTCTAGTTATGTTAATGTTTGTTTTGCTGTTTGGTCTGTTTCTGCTATTTTGTAATCCAATGTAACAATTAATTTCTCAATAAATCTATAGTTTTATTTATATTATCCATGGATAATTCCAAGTTGTTAGTTTCATTATGAGATTTTCATCTTTGTAGTCTTGCTTTTTTCATTTAGTGTACTTATTATTCCTTATTTGCTTCATTTAAGATAGTATCCAAGCCACCTTTCTATTTAGCTATGATTTCTTTATACCTTCTGGTGTCATTTATCGGAAGGTCCTCGTATAGAGTATAGATGTATAGATATGATTAATTTCCTCCAGTAACACACTCAGTGGGGGAGAAGGCAGGCTTTGAGCATGCACAGACACAGTCTATCTAATATTAGTATAGAGCTGTTTCTGGCCATAATGAATCAGAGGCGGTACTATGTGATGACAAATTTTCTCCTTGGCTGAAGACTTAGAGGAACCAATGGCTTAGAAGTTAGTCAGCCAGAACTGAATATACACAGAAGAGGTAAAGCATCCATTGGCTAAAAGGAACACTCAGTTCATTAGTTATTATGGCAATGATTGAGATAACAACTTCTTAACCAAAAAACAAAAGATGCTCATTTTTCAAATACTTCTCAATGGTTCTGATGAGATATTCCAAGTGTATCTGACTACTTCTTTTCGGTTTATGTATCTTAAATTGAGTTAACAATGAAGGCTACTTTCTTTTGTACCTGGTTGTCTTCCAAATCTCTTGTCTTTGCTTCTCTAAGATTGGTATAATTGGTTTAAAATCCATCATCATACTACTAGTAGAAAAGCTAATCCCACTAATCCAAACCCTGCCACTGCCATCGTTATACAGAGAGTACTGCTTGGGTCACTTGGTGGGGTGCTGGCTTTTTGCTGATGTGCTGGTGAAAGGCAGTACAGCCTCCTAACTTCTGCAGCCATGTCCCCTTTTACTCCAGAAAGTTGCAGTTTTTAAGCAAGGATCTAGCTGGTTTCTCTGCAGGGCCACTGCATTCTTTCTTCCCTATGCTGTTCCTTAGACTTCACCAGTGCCCTGGCAAAAGCCGCCAGCACCTCCAGGTGGCATCACTTGAATGTATGGTCCTCACATATCTTCACTGACCCCTGAGTAAAGGCTTGCTTAGGAGTTGGGTAGTCTCTTTCCTTGGTACCTTCCAGGAGGCAGGACTCTGAGCTGTCCAGAGGGTCAGGTATGTCCTTCTTCCTAGCTGGCCCAGCACATGATTGCTTCTGGGTTTTTTTGGGGGGAGGGGGAGGAAATCGGGGTTAAGTGACTTGACCAGGGTCACACAGCTAGTAAGTGTTCTGTTTTGCTGTGTGTGTGCTTATTCTTTCCTGACCTTAGGCAAACAAGTATCCCAAGCTGGATGTGTCCAGTCAGTAACTGTGAGAATTCAGGATGTGAGAAAGAGTATCAGAGATCTCACTGGCAAACAGAGGCAGTAGGAATGCCCTCTGGAGAAGCACCCTCAGACAGATGTGGAAAGACCAGGGGAAGGCAACAGCTTCAGGGAGTGACACCCCCATAGTGGGGAAAGAGAAATGCTGGCGGTGGACTCAACAGAGGCAATAACTCTCAAAGCTGGTCCCCTGCAGGGAGCTTCATTTAAGGGAAGCTTGATGAGGACTTAGAGAAAAGGACTTCCATTGCCCCATGTAGTTGTCCCCACACATAGACTGCTGGGCCTGGAGTCAGAAGACCTGAGTTCAAATCTGGCCTCAGATACTTACTATCTGTGTTGTGCCTTCACAGATGATCAAAGTTTTGGACAGTTTAGGCCATATGGTCATACACTTCAGGTGAGACTGGGAGAAAGTCTGAAACTCTACCATGCAATCTTTTTGACACAATAAATGATGGAGTACAGTATGCCAGAAAGAGTGATTGTCTACTTACTTGAGTTTGGTAGCATGATCCTTGCAACCTACATCTGAACCCATGTACTTATTCATAGGTCCTTGATTTGAAATAATCTTTTCCCAATAAGGGAGCCACATAATCTAGTAGGGACTCCAAGCCTCAGGGCACTGGGGTGCTAGTGGAAGTGGTATTATGGGCCACAGATTTGCTGATATACTCTTTCAGTTTGTCAATGATCATACTAATGGCTTTTAAAGAGGGCATTGGTAGCTCAAGCCTGAGAAGTTATTCTCTAGGGACAATTCCATTCTAAGGGGTGTGTGTGTGTGTGTGTGTGTGTGTGTGTGTGTGTATTCCACCTTTGGTTAAGCTGGTGTTTTAGGGATTAGGACTTTATAGAGCAGTGAAATGTTGGGTCACAGGTAGGGGTGGAAGCCCAAACCGGCTTTCAATGGTAAGGGTAACTACTTGTGAGTGGAGACAGATGAAGGGGAAAGAAGAGGGTAGAGGTGCTGCCCCTGCTAGTCAGGGGTCTAGTTCTTTCAAGCATACTCCATCCCAGGCCATCACAGTTGTCTTGACTTCTGTCTTGCCACTGGACTTCCATGAAAGTAAGGCTGATGAATTTGCCTCACTTAAGTCCAATTCATGTGCAAGTTAAGACATCCTCTTGTGATTTCACTGGTGCTCTTCAAGGCCCTTTGTCACCCTAATTGCCTTTTCTTGACTTGCTTTAGCTCATCACTGTCCTTTCTTAAATGTGATGCCCATGACTGGATTAAATAAGTAGTTCAAGGGGGAAAAAGTAGCTGGGATAAAATTTTTAGCTATATTTAGGAAAGGTTTAGTAATATTCTACCTTACCTTGTTTTGCTCAACATTAAGCAACATTAGTCGAAGATTCTGAGGACTGGTTCCAGTAAAATAAATTTCATAAGATTTGTTTAGAGCAACAATACTGTGAAATAGTGACAACCTCCTCTGACATGTGTATCCAGCACACCAGCCATGATCCTGTGGACCTAAAAAACAATAAAAGGTCACCTTTATCCAATCTCAAAAATGTATTATAAACCTCTCTAAGAAAATTTAGGATAATTAGCCTGAATTATGCAATTAAGTCCTTGTTAAACATAATACTTGCAAAAAACTTTGTATGATAATTAACCTTATAAGGAAAATAGCCATAATGAAGCTCAACATTTGTATAAAATTATCAGAGTGGAACTTATTATCCTTACCCCAAAGTGCACCCCTCTTCAGGTCACTATCATCTGTCTGTCTAGTCAAAAGAATAGAAATCTTAGAGTCATCTTCAACTCCTCATTTTCCCCACATATCTAAATGATTGTAAGTTTTGTTGATTCTACCTCCATATTATGTCTCACATCTATTTTTTTCCATTTTCCATTTACACTACAACCTTTCAAGTTCAGGCCCTCATCACTTCTTGCAAGGAACATTGCAAAAGCCTCTAGATTGGTCCCTACTACATGCCCATCCCCTCTTCAATTCATCTTCCACATAGCTTTCAAAGCACAGATCTGACCATCTCACTCCCCTGTTCAAAAAACTCCAGTGACTTCCTATTACACCTGGGATTCAACAGAAGCTCCTCTGTTTGGCATTTAAATCCCTTTCCAATCTGGATCTAACTTACTTATCTAGGCATATTAAGTCAAAATGCTCTTAGTCTACTTCGAGTCCAGCCAAATTTGTCTTTTTGCTGTTCCTCACATATGACATTCCATTCTGGTCTTCATGCCTTTGAATAAACTTGTCCCCATTGCTAGAATGCATTCTCTCCTCCCTTCTGTTTCTTAGAATCCCTAATTTTCTTCAAAGTCCATTTCAAATGCTACCTCCTTGGGCCTCCTCCTCAAAATTACCTTTTATTTATTTTATTTGCATTTTATGTGTAGTTACATGAGTACATGTGGTTTATTTCTATAGAACATAAGTTCGTCGAGGGCAGGGAATCTTTCATTTTTCTCTCTGTGCCCTCAGTCCCTAGCCCAGTGCCAAGTACATAGTAGCTACTTAGTACATTGTGAAGGCTGTAAGCCCCATGCACTCAGGCTTTAGAGCTAACCTGTTATTTTTCCCTTTCTTAGACTATGTTTATTAGATGCTGTAACACAAGCAATTTTTGTGCACAGCAAAACATTGCTTTAGAGAACTACATAGGTTCTAAGTGGGATAAAAGTTGTCAATGCAGAGTTAAATGAAGAATCCTACATAAAGTATTCTAAGTGTGACTAGTCTAAAGTAAATTTTCAGGTATGTTACTGAACTTATAATGAACAAGAGTGAAGTAGGCAGCACTGTTATATTTTTCAATGGAAATTCCTTTTAATTTCCATTAATTTAAATTCCATTAATTTTATAACCTTTGTCATGATTCCTAAGACTCTTAGATATTCACTAATACTTGTATATAATGTTACTTTAAACATTTTAACCTCTTAATTTGGTGTTATGATGGAGTTAACTTTTTGATGTTATTCTGTGCAATGGGCAATTTTTATATGCTTCCTCTTGTTAAATGATTGATTAATACAAATGAATACAAGTGAGGAAATGGACTTTGAGTGGTTCAGTGACTTGACCATGGACATAAAGCTTGTGAATGTTCCAGGAACAATTTGAACTCAGGTTTTGCTTAACTTCAGGCATTAAACCCCATTACCTTGTTAGAAGATCTTTACAGATATTTAGAAGATAGGATATTTGGGAGCCTTATGATCACATCTCAAGAATGATCTCATATTTTTTACTTCATTCTAAAAAAATGGAATCTTTATGAAATCTGTTGTCCTTTTCCTGAACATCAGCTACAGAAATCTGATGTAAATGGAGTAAGCTTCAGCACCCAATTGGACTAAAGGAAATTCTGTCCATTCGGCAAGAACATTCAATGGAGCAGCTCCTGTTCTTAACCCATGGATAGTCTACTCAGAGCGTAATGGATGCCTTTCCATTCAGGCCCAGGTTTTTTGGTTATAGGTATGCCATATTAAAGTCCAATGTTCATAGAAAAAAATATTTCCCCATTACTTCAATTTTGAAGTGTCTGGGATAATAAATGTATGAAACACTGACTGAAATACTGAATAATGGATCTTGATATATTTATTCATAAGCTTTTATTGAATTTCCTGCCTTCACGAAGAATTATCAATATTCAGAGCTGAACTTCAGTCAGAATTATAAATCGATCCAAATTTAGAATGCAAAAGTAATGCATTTCCCCAAGTGAGTCTTTTATTTATCAACGTATGGGAACATATCCTACTTTGGTAACATCACTTTTGTGTCCTTGATGTGTATGTATTGGGATGGGAGGGTGAGGAATGGGATTGAGCAAATCTACTAGGTATGTAGGTATGGGTTAGAAAGAAAAATATAAAAAACACACCATAAAACATATGAAACCTGAGTTTTATATGGGTGTTGTAGTGGATAGAGAGCTGGACTTAAGAGTCAAGAAGACCTGATTTGAAATCCTACCTTTGTGACTAGCTTTGTGACCTTGGGCAAATCACTTAACCTCTCTCAGCCTCAGTTTCCTCATCTATAAAATGGAAATAACAATATGACCTAACAGAGTTGTCATGAAGATCAAACGAGATAAAATATGTAAAGTTCTTTACACACCTTAAAGTGCTATATAAATTATTTCATTAATTATGATTATAATAATTATTGTTATTGATAAGTTCAAGTCTGAATGAATCCCACATATTTCTATATTGTATACTATGCTATCATATAAGTGGATCCAAATCCATGGAGTTGGGGGAGGGGGAGGTGTGGGTAGTGAGTGGACCATAGCACCTATAACCAGCATAGTCTCTTGTATATAATAGGTACTCTATAAAGGTTTTCTGATTTAAATTGCATTAAATGGACCTAATCAGGATTCAACTATGCTAGGGCCAGCTGAGAATAGCTTTGGTGGATGTAAGCCATTAGTTCCATATCTTTAGGGAGTTTGTAAGACTGATTATACTCTAATTTCGAAGATGTACCTTAAAGTTTTTTTCCCAGAATGAAAAATTTCCAGGTTCTAGATAACTCCCTTGCAGTTCTCTAAATGTCCTTTATTGAATGTTATTTATCTTTTAGTTCATATAAGGCAAATGATAGTTTTAAAGAGTCAGGAATATTTTCTCCTGTTTATTTTTAGTCAACTTTTCCCAATACAAATAGGAAGAGCATGATTACATGTTTGTTTGTTTGTTTTAATGTGGTCAATTTGAAATAGTTGCTCTAATTCACTAATGAGTCTGGACATCTAAGAAGTCTTTTTCTTGAATATAGATTTTTTTTAAACTTGGAAGTAGAAAACATGGAAGGAGAAGATTTGGGTTAAGAAAGTGCAGTGAATATTTATTTATAGAATAGTTAAAAATTTAGCAGTTATCTGTAGCCCATTTTGATTGAATACTCACCATTAATTAGATCAACATAACCATCAGCAAATACAGCCACTGGAGAAAGTCTTCGTATTTCTGTATCAGAATCCAGGCTTTCAATAACCATCATGGCATATTCCATCCCAAAGCATTGATAACTCTGCCACTCAGATATATATTTACAGGTAGAATCTCTAATGATTCCTAGAATCAGGTACATATACAATTTTGTCAATGAAAACAAAATCTTTTCAGATTCATGAATTATTTCTTACTATAACAACGATAAACAGTTTATTAAGGAAAGGCTATTCCCAGCTATTGGCCAAGTACGTTTCCATTGCAAAGAACATGTTTTGCTTTAAAAACAAGAAAATCTCCTCAAACCTTTATATGGTGCTTTCTCTGAAACAGGTATTTTGCTGCCATTCAAGTATGTGAGCATCACTTTAGGAATTCTATAGTCTCCCACTCCAAGCTGATTATTTCCATTCCATTCATATTCAGCTTGGGGTATCACTGAACCAGGTCTCCCCAGGAAAGACCCATCAATGTCTTTAAGAAAAGCTTTCTTTTTGGCATCACAGACCATGTCTACACAATCTGATGGATTTACTTTACTGGTAAAAAAAAAAGGCAAAATTAATCATTACTTTGTAACATCATTACTCACTCACTTGCTCATCAACATCCCACTGAATATTTTTGAATATTCACTCTAACTGAATACCATATGTAACTAATATTTTGTTGAAGTCTGTATTTCATCAATTTATTTTTGGTCAATTATTGTGAATTTCTTTAAAATTTCAGTAAGGCAAACTATATTTATGGAATATGATAACAAAATGATTTGGGCATGCCAAATATCATTGAGTTTAATGTTTGTTTAATGTTTGTGGAGTGTTTGCAATATTCCATGTATTTATTTACCAAGCATGTAAGTGTTATTATGTTCAGAACAGAACAGAATTGCCTTTCTTTGTATTCCCCATGCTTAGCATACTGCCTGGCATGTAGTAGGCATTTCATAAATGTTTGTTGACTAATTGATAGGATATTAAAATACCCCTTCCATTGGTGCTTTTCTTATTTTCTTATTAGGAAGCAGCAGACTCAAACAGGATTGATAGTCATTAGTATTAGTAACCATTGCTTTAAAGCAGCAATTCTCAAACTATGATATGAGAACCTCTGAGGGGCCCCAAGAATCTTTTGGGTATGTGTGGGGTGAGTTTCATGAAGGGCCCATGAGAACAAAGCCACAAGAGATCTTCATATTCATACTAAGACTTCCCCCCCCTTTTTTACATGGCTACAAACACAAGTGGTGCTGAAAAGTGTTAATTTTTTTTTACTCATGTTTTGTCCTGAACAACTGTATAACATTTGCATTGATGGAGCAAAAGCAAAAGTGGGTAAAACTGTTGGCACCATAGCAAGAATCAAGTCAGTGACACCAAACTGTACTAGTAGTCATTGTATTCTTTACTGCCACACATTTGCAGTTTAAAAAAAATGCAGTTTCACTTAAGAAGGTCCTTGATGAAGCAATGAAAATATTAATTTTATTATATCTCAACTATTCAATACATCTCTTTTTAGTGGTCTGTGTGATGAAGTGGGAAGTACACATTAAGTATTTCTGCTGCCTACCAAAGTCCAATGGCTGTCTCAAGGAGAAGTACTTGTGTGATTGTTTGAGTTTCAAGTTGAACTTGCTGCTTTTTTTCATTAAATACCATTTTTACCTGAAAGAACAACTAACAGACAAACTATAGTTGTTCAGATGGGTATCTGGCAGACATTTTCTCAAAAATGAATGAAGTAAGCCTGTCACTTCAAGGAAGATAACTGAAAACATTTGTTGCTAATGATAAAATTCAAGGTTGTGAGTGAAAATTAATTTTGGAAAATGTGTACCTGCTTAGTAGCATTCCAATACTTCAAACTTTTCTGATGAGATTGGTGGTGATATTTGTGATTGTAATTTTTTGTATGGTATAATGAAATGTGCCAACACTTGGAAGATCAGCATAACTCACTGAACCAACATTTCCCATATGACCAATATGTGACCAAATCATGTCTGAATAAAAAATACATTCAAGGGGCAAGATTGACTTATGAATTTTAATGTAATAGCATATCAAAAGTTCATTAATAGTCATATCAATTCATGTTATTCATTGCAATTAACCTTTAAGAAACTACTACTTGTTGAGTGTTGGTATAGTATCAAAGAATAATATCCTCGATTATCTGAAAAAAAAAAACCTATTAAAGTATTCCTCCCTTTTCCAACTGCATATCTTCCTGAGGCCTGATTTTCTTCATATGCTTAAACTAGAACAACCTATTAAAATAGGCTGAATACTACTGTGCTGTAAGAAATGGTAAGCTCGATAAGCTTAGAAAAACATGGACAGACTTGCATGAAATAATGAAAGGCAAAATGAACAGAACCAAGAGAACATTGTATACAGTAACAGCAATATTCTTTTAAGAACAACTCTGAGTGAATAAATCATTTTGACTTTTATAAATACCCAAATTAACTACAAAGGGCATATGAAGGAATATGCTATCTGTATCCAGAGAAAGAACTGATAAATAGAAGTATATATAGAATGATTTTACATATATATATATATTATATATATATATATACACATATTTGTGTCTAATGGTAGACACATCTCTAGGCTGGGGGAGGAGAAGGAAAAAAAAGAAATTTATATTACAACTTTATTATATATTTAAAAGGAATAGCAAGTTGTACATAAAAGATTTATAGTTTCATGTGCAATCACTTTTTTTATTATTATACTAAAATGAAAATACTTATTTTATTCCATAAATTAAAAATAAAATAAATTTTAAAAATAGATTGAATGAAGAAGCAAATATGAGAATTCAGTCATCTTCTATTAAGCCAAACATTAGAGAGAAATTAATAAAAATGTGAAATAATTCCATTTTTTCCATTTTTTTTTGTTTTGGAAAACATTCATTTTCATTACATATGTTATTTGTGTCAATACAGTGGGTTTATTATTATTTTTTAAGGAATAACATTTTAACATTATCAATTTTTATTTCTAATATGATAATGATATATATATATATAAAACCCAACATAAAGAAAAGTTTTTTGAGGTCTTTGATGATTTTAAGAGTATAAAGCTATTATAAAATGAAGAAGTTTAAGAATTGCTGCTTTAAAGCAAGGGAAATGGGAATAAGCATTTATTAAATACCTACCATGTGCCAGGCTCTGTTCTAAGTGTTTTACAAGTATCTTTTCTCCTCACAACCACCCTATGAGGTAGATGCTATTATTATCCCTGTTTTGCAATTGAGGAAATTGAGGCAGACATAGGTTAATTGACTTGTCCAGGGTCAAACAGCTGTCTGAGGCAAGATTTGAACACAGGTCTTCCTGACTCCAGCAGTGCATGCCTCAAATGTCACTGCTTTACACTCTACATTAGTAGAATTTCTGGAGAGGAGGTTTGGAGGATTAATTTATAGAGGAGATGAGAGCTGATTACTGCAGATGAAATTTGATGGATAATCTTAAAAAGCATGGTATAGTAGGCAAAAAGTCATCGCAGAAGGAAAGGTAGAAGGATTATTTTTATGGTCTTTGCGATCCATTTAAGCAAATCAGAATGCAAGGTTGGGAAACCTGCAGCCTTGGGGCCACGTATGGCTCTCTAGGTTCTCAAATGCGGCCTTTTGACTCAATCCAAACTTCAGGTTTCCCAGCCCTGGATAGTGTATTTCTGTAAAGCAATATGATCATTTGTAAATCCCTGAACAAGAAGATGACCAATTGTGATCTCTTGTGAATTTCTCTATTCCTTTGGTGTTTCTTTAGATGGGTACTGTTTTTGCTCCACTTAGAGTCGATTAGTATCATCATTAAATGATACCCTGAAGTCACACTGAAAGCTAGTTTGGTTGGTTAGGAGATTCAAGATTAATCTTGGAATGAGGAGACCTGGTTTATACTGCTTTACACATTTATTAGCTACGTGGTCAGTATGAGCAAGTCATTCACTTAACCTCTCAGAACATCAGTTTCCTTGTATACATGAAAGAGATAATTGTACTTGTATTATCTACCTTGTTGTGAGGAATGTCCTTGTCATAGGTGAAATGTGTCATATGCAAATTACTACTATTGATTTTATTAAACAAACCAAATATCATTTTGATCCTTTTCTTTATCACCTATATATTAACTTAAACTTTCAATTTGAGAATTATGGAACTTGATAATAATGAAATAACAATATATAAAGAATCAGAATTGAAGGGGACCTAAATAACAATGGAAAAATATATAATGGGCCTAAGCAGGCTGTAACATGCTATAGCATGTTACATGTTCGTATGTTACCAATGATAGTAGCTGGTATGCATGATATTGCAAACGTACACACACCCATACAGAAGTCTTCAAGGAGATATAAGACTAGAAAAAGAAAACATACCTGTCATGAAGCAAGAGTAAAGAATAAGCCAGAGATGTACAATCCACTTGTGCTGATATCAACAAAATATCAAAAAAAAAAAAAGCAAGCCTCTAGCACTATGGTTTAATACTTTAAGGAAGATTTATAGAAAGACATGAGCAAGAATAGCAGGGGAATAGAAGGCATAGATGAGTTGTGATTTGCTAGGGGAGGTATCCACTGGGATGAAATTAGAGATTTGTAGGGATTTTTAAAAGTGATGGATTTTACATTGTATACTTTGTATTAGCTCAAACACATTGAGGGCATTTTCATTTCATTCAATCATACAAACAGTAATCATTAGTTACACTACTTAGGAAAAAAATGTATTTCTTAATATAGATCATAATTTTGTAAAATGGCAGAAATCTTATATTTCCCTATATCAGAAGTTTGTAAAGGGTACTGTGAATGGCATAATGCATTTACCCAGCATCCTCTGATCTACTCTACTATCTAGGTCTTTTATCCAGCTCTGAGGTGCCACAGAATCAAATAAACAGAAGAGAATCTCTAACAAAATGGTAACATTTTTGTATCATATTTAGCATTATACATTCTTCTAAGAAACCAACAGCTTCAAATACACATTGTTCAACCCATTGTCCTTTGTGACTACAACAATTTTCATTAGTCTGTCATTACATCTTTTTATTTGTAATAAGACACAAATGAAAATTCCAAGTACATTGTTTTCAAAGACAAAAAAATGGTGAGACAGGAAGGGTAAATATGGTACAATAGGTAATAAATATTTGAGTAATTCTGGGAACTGTATTATCGCAATAGGCAGAGAAGTTCACGTACCCAGTTTAACTCATCCTATATCAATGAATCAACAAGTATTTATTAAATGTCTGCTGTGTGTCAGAATGGTGCTGGGTTCTGGGGATACACACAGAATGAAGGAAATAATTCTTACCTGTTAGAAGCTTATATTCTATAGTAGAGACAATAAGGATATATATAGGTATATAGGTGTGTGCATACATATACATTCATGCATACATAAACATACAATAAAGATATAAATACATGCAGAAGAAATGCAAAGGGAATGTAAATACAAAGTAGTTAAATACATAGTAATTAGAAAGGGAGGGCACTGGCATTTGGGGTGATCAGGAAAGGTTCCAGGCAGAATCTGGTACTTGGGCTATGTCTTGAAGAGAGAGAGAATGATTCCATGAGAAGGAAGAGAGGAGGGAATGAATATGGCACAGAGATGAGAGATGGAGCACTGTGTGTGAAGAACAGAGAGAAGGTCAGTTTGACTAGATCCCAGAGTGCAGGAATAGAAGTAATGTTCAGTGAGGCTGAAAAGATAAATTTGGACCAGGTCATAAAGGGCTTTAGAAGCTAAACAAAGGAGTTTACATTTGATTATATAAGCAATAAGAAGCCATTAAAGTTGATTGAATAGGAGAATGTCACAGTTACATGTACACTTAAGAAAAATCACTTAGGAAGCAGTGTTTAGAATGGGCAAGAATGGGGAAAGACTTGAGGTGGGGAGACTGGTTTAAGAGGCTATTGTAATAATCTAGACAACAAGTGATTAGGGTCTGAACTAAAGTGATAGCTGTGTGAGTAGAGGGGTTGTATGTGAAAGATGACAAATGAGAAAAATGGCAGATTTTGTAATTGTTTCGTAAGTCAGAGTAAGGAGAGGATAATGCCGAAATTATGAACCAGGAGACTGGAAGATGGCAGTGCCTTAGAAATAGGGGAATTTAGAGGAACGGTTGGATTGTTTTTGGGGGAATGAAAACAAGTTCTGTTCTTGATATATTGGTTTCAGATGCCTCCCGAACTCCAATTGGAAATGTCTGATAGGGGGTTAATAATAGATGATTGAAGGCCAGAGGAGAAACTGAGCCTGATATATCTGGGAGTCATCAGGTATTGAGATGATAATTAAGCTCATGGGAACTGATGAGGTCACCAGGAGAGAGCATATATAGAGAAAAGAGTAGGACACCTAAGAAAGGGACTTTCTTTCCTTACATATTTCTTTTCTTCAAGTTGGGTACAAGGAAATGATAATAAAAATCATACAGTTATTTCTCACCTCTCATTATCTGTGACTGGAGATGCATAGCCACATACCCACAATCCAAGTTTGTTTTTCAAACTTAAAAGATGGTCCTTAACAAGCATAAGTTTGAGGTGTTCTGCTTAATAGTAAGTAATTTCTTAAACTTAATTTCACACAGTTATTTTGGTGTTGCATGGAATCTTGGCGGTATTCATATGGGTAATATTTTGAGTTTGAGCCACTTGGTTGCAGTTTTGGGATACTAACACCTTTAGATATATGGGAAAATGGATAACAGGATAGAAATGATAAAAATTGCAGTTAACCAGTGCAAATGAACATTACCTTAAATCAGGCCGATGTATAAATATTTTTGACTGTTCACTTGTGTTAACTGTCTGTATGTTTTTCACATGGATTGGATGTTGTAAATCTTCATTTAAAGGGTTTGTCATAAACATCACAGCAGTTTCATCTGAACAAACATTTTTAAATCCAACAAATGTGGAATCTAAAACAAAAATAATATAAAATCACCTACCACACTTGGTATTTAAAAGTAATAATGATATAAAAAATATTTTGTATGGCATTCTAATCTCACACAATTATCTACAAATCCCATTATGTACAATGAGAATTTTTTGTTTGTTTGTTTGGGGAGGATTTTTTTTTTGGTGGTCCTGTTATTCACAAGTTCTAATGTATTGCATTTATTTAGAAATATGGACTAAAAAAAAAAACAGCCACACAGGCAGACATATACTCAGCTATGTTTATTTTACAAGTTCTTGCTATCTCTCTTTATTCCAAAAATAGAGAGTCCACCTGGAGAATAAGTTCTAATAAGATACCTCCATCTTTATCATACTGTCTTTTACAGCTCTGTGTTCTCTGAATTTTTAAAAGAAATGCAGTTATCTATGCTCCTTAATGAAATATGGCTTTATTTTGCAAAGGCATTTTTATGCCAGTATACTTCCTTTAATTTTCTGGAACACATTTGTCATAGAATTTAGGGCTAGAGGGAACCTTGAAGATCACCTGGCCTAACCCCCTCATTTTACAGATAAGGAACTTCATTGAAATCAATATGAAATATTCCATTCAGACACAATATAATATTTTAAATTGGTTCCCTGCCATCAAAGTAATACTGAAATTCTGAGGCAGTAGCCTTAAGTCAATAAGAGTAAAATGTGGGAAAAAATGTAGTTAAGGGAATTTGAGGCCGAATTTCTCTCATGAGCTATTCTCTTTGTAGAAGTAACTCCCTAAAATGAAATCCTAAAGAAATTTGCCATAGAAAATTGAATTGAAGTTAGCAAAATCATTCATTGTATGCCTAATGAGTTGGACATAAAAACCAGCTTAATCTACTCTTGTCTGTATGAGCTACTATAATGATCATAACCATTTTCATTTCCCTTCTCACCTTGGCTTCTTGTCACTTCTTCACTTTCTTAGGTAATATACTAAGGAATCATTTTTGAAATTTACCCTTCTGACCTTTGGCCTATTTTTTCTTATCTTGATGAGTCATTCAAATATTAATTTAAGTTTTTTTCATTTACATGTCACTGTGAAATATTTACATGGTGCCTTCTGCTTTCATTTTCAAATTCTATCAGACAATTTGCCAATTAAAACTTTTAAACCTACCAGAAACTTCCAACAATCCACTAATAGCATTGTAACTCATGAGCCCTGCATGGGGTTTCCTTGGTGCCATGTTGTGTGCAGAGGCAAAGGTAGGCCAGCAGATTCCACTTCTCCCTCCTTGTCCCAAAGGGAAAAAACATCATGAAATTTAGCTAAATATTTATTTGTACAGGCAAATCTCAACTTTGCAAAATACTCTACCTGAGGGAGGTCTGGCGCTCCGATGGGCAGCAGTAAGTTCAATATTGGGATTATCATTGGTGAGGACATCAGAACAGTTAAATCGGGGGCTGCTTCCTACAACTAATGAGTTCTAGAAAACAGTCATTTATTACATCTGTGATAATATTAAATATTCTTAGGACTAACAATAATAACAATGATACTGAATTTACCTGAAATAAATTATAATCAAGAAGTTTAAAGCACTAGATTAAAAGCCAAGGTGAACCTTCTAAAAAGGTTCATTATTCTTTGGAACTTTTTTTGGGGGGTATCCTGGTTGTTATTTTTTGCTAGCAGTATTGTGTGAGAGAGTTTTAATTTCTTACCTTAATCTGTACTGTTTTGCTGGAAATTTTGTGAGATGTTGAAGCTGGCAGATATACAATGGGAAGAATTCCCATTCCATTGTCAACCAGGGTCACATTAGAGACTTGCACACTCTCTGTAGTCTGCAAAACATTATTTTTTTTATCATAGTGCTAGGGACAGCTAATAACAAAAATCAACAAATCACGAGGAATAAAACATTTACCTGAAAATAGATGCCATAATCCCAGCATTTCCAAATTGTAAACCCCTGTATATGAGAGCACCCAGGGAAGCCATCTTGGTTCATATAAACACCATATAAACCTCCATGGGCTTCATTGTTATGCCATTTTTCTGCAGAATTAGCTTCATCTAGAAAGAAAATACAAAATTGAATTATTAAATGAGCAAAGCATGATATCTGTCTTTATTAAGCTCCTCACTTTTTAGTTTAACAAAACTTTAAAAATTGACATATCTCTGACTTAAATTCTATGTGATAACCAAATAATGTTATATCTGTCATTTATAGGTCACATCACTGACCATTTGCTCATATTATTATTTGAGATGATATATTCATGTCTAATTTTTTTGGTATGTTGCTCTCCTTTTATTTGAAAAACCCATTTAAAAGAAAGTTTCCTAAAATATACCACATGATTAAAATAAAATTCTCTGAAATATTTTTATGCAAGACTTGTGGAAGATTGGTTCTTGATCCTTCTATAATGAAGAGTTCTTGCGTCTTCACACATTTAAAGAGATATAAAGAAGAAAGGAGTCAGTGTGGCATGGTAGATTGAGCCAGAAAAACCTGAGGTCAAGTTTTACCTCTGACACATCCTAGCTGTACAATTTTGGACAAGTCACTTAATCCTCTTAGAGTTCTAGTCAACTTCCTAAGACTATTAATTGGAAAGCAGATACTGACCTGCTTGGGTAGAGGGAATTTCCTCACCTAGGAGTTTCCTATACCAACCAATCATAAGTCCTGAAGCAGAAAATTCCTTAAGTGCAGTATGACATAGATAAAAGGGACCAGCTGTTTGTTAGTAATATCACTGTTTATTATTATCATTATTATGCATATGACGAGAGCAAACATGGCACAGTATACAGAAGATATGATCTGAATTCAGGAAGGCCACGGTTCAAGTCTGGAATCTGGTACCTTCTAGCTCTTTCCCTAGGCAATTTCCTAAGTCTTTGAGTTACAGAGAAGCTTCAGTAAAAGGAGTTCTTTATGCTGATCAATCACAGCTTTGGACCAATATATTTAAGCAGACACCTATGCTTAAGAAATATATTTCAACATTCAATAATTGGAAAAACAAAATCTTTTATAAAGAAGTTGTAGAAAAATTATAGATTTTAAAATATTAAATCAAAGAAATATTGACTTGATTAGTTAGGTATTAATACATTTAAAAATATAATTAGAGTATATATCATGACTTCAGTTCTTTCTAATGTCAAAAAGGCTTAATTTTTTTTAAGATTATGCTTTAAAAGAGAATATAAAAATAATGATTATCTCTTTTGAACTCCAGAACTTAAGAATTGACTAGAGAAATATTGGTTCAAACCATTAGTATACCCCACAGAAAGAAACTATTTTTAAAAAGAATAGTACAACTTTGGAATTAATATTATTTTTCCCAGTGATTAGTCTAGTTGCCTTTTACTTGACTCTTTTAAGAATCTCTGGAACTTAGAATTAGTAAACATTTATCTATCTATCTATCTATCTATCTATCTATCTATCTATCTATCTATCTACCTATTTTCCAAATTAAGAGAGTAGATTCACTACAGGTCCAAATACAAAACGTTTTTTGTGTATTTAGGTCAGGGATGTTGATTGTGTGAGGTGTTTGGAACAAAAATTTTAATAAAACTCCCCCTTAAAAATACCCAATTTTCCTTGGGATTCCTTATTATCTTGGAGCAATTTCACTCACTCAGCTTGCTCAATGCTATAATAGGGAGAAGTGATGTCACCTACTGAATTATACTGACATTAACTTTTCTTTCAATCAAATGGCAGATGATCTATACTATAGATATACTGTATATCCAAATAACTTACCTGGACATGGTTCACCATCAATACGGTAACCAATTCTTTCAAATCCTGCAACAACATTATCCTGTAATATTGTATTGGTAGCCATATTTATCTAGTACAAAAATAAAGGAAATACTTTGGATTAGACAACCATATAACAGAAATTATGCAATATGTAGATTCCTTGGTAATGTTCCATGTGTATATTACAAAACACACCGACTTTGTCTCCATCATAAAAGATAAAACAATGAAAATTAATTACTCATCCAATTTGAGCTTAAGTTATGCTATTAAATTACACTGGAGTCCTGGCACAATGCTATTCTTGAGGTTCTTAGGATTGCCTCATAGGTTGAAACTACATTATAAGAGACTTTTGATATTTTAGTAACTCCTTTCTCCTTTTGATAGATTCCATGCTTAACCTGACTTATGTCCAATTCTACTCTATTAAAAAGAGTGTTATATTCCTGAGTATTTTTTTTACTTATTTGAGCTTCTATTATGTTATCTATTTGACTTATTTACTAAAGAAGAAAATGGACATAATTATAAAGGATTTTTAAGCCTCAGTACAGTCACTAGAAAGTGATTCTTTTAAATTAAGTAGATTAGAATAAAAAATCTAGTTCCTGTTGAACATAATTACTAAAACAGATATTTTCATATGCTAAGTAAAATAAGAGGATAAAATAAAAATACATAACCCTTGTCATTTCTGAAACATGGGAAAATTATCAAATGATCAATGTAGCATTAAAAGAAAAATATACTAATACCAAGGAATATTAAATCCCATAATTTAAAAAACAAGAGTTTCAAAAAAACAAACTAAAACTAGACAAGTACAATAAAGTTGTAATCAATCAGCTAAAGATTTGGAGTCAATATTCAGTTATTTCTTCTTATAAAAGGTTTTAGATCAGTTACTGGGACTAGAATAGAACATTTTTTACTTCCCAGACCCTTATAACAAAATAGTAACTGAGATAAGGACTGGACCTGTGTTTTCATTGGCAAAGAGAACTTACAGGTGAGGAAATTCCCTCTGTTAATGTGGCTTGGCGCGTACTTTCCTCTGCAATTTATAATCTTAGAAAGCTGTCTAGAGAATTGACAGGTTAAGTGATTTGTTCAGGGTCATGCATACAGTATGCATCAGAGTGATGTTTAAACCTAGGTCTTACTTTGAGACCATCTTTATCCACCATGCAATATTGCCTCTCTTTAACATATCACTTTTAATATGAATATTATACTATATTAATAACTAAGCAAATACAAAACTTATACTTTTGTCTTATCCTTTCAAAGGATACTATGGGCTTCTTAAGCTGGTGAAGCTGTCTTTTCCATTTACTTTCTTAATGGTGGGATGAGGATAGGCACTGGACCTGTGATTTCATTGATACAGGGAATTCCCAGAAAAGGAAAACTCCCTAACTAATGCAGGCCACCACTTTCTCTGCAACTTAGCGTCTTAGAGAATTGCTACTCCAGTGAAAAGTTAAGTTACTTGCTCAGGGTGACACAGATAGTATATGTCAGAAGTAGGACTTGAATGCAGATATTCCTAGCTTAAGGCTCTCTGTCTCTGTCTGTGTCTCTCTCTCTCCACTCTCTCTCTCTGTCTCTACCCTCTATCTCTATCTCTGTCCTCTATCTCCATATATTTCTATCTACTATCTCTATCTCCATCTGCTATCTCTATCTCTAACTCTATCACACTGCCCTGACATTGGTAGAATAAATAAGTGAAATATAAAGGGGAGGAAATTGTAGCATCCCTCCCCCAAATCCTATTCTTCTCCATACTATACTTCCCTCCTCCTAATTCCATCCCACTTCTAGTCAAAGAATTTTGACAACACATTCCCAACTTCAAGGAGTCCAAGAGAGGTCAAATGTAATAGCAGCAAGAAAATATTAGTAACTTTACTTGTAAAATCATGTAGTATTTACACCCAGAAGGAATCTTAGAGATTTTAGGGACCCTCATTTTGCAGCTAAGGAAACTATGAGAAAGGTGTAGAGAGGTTTAGGACTTCACCAATTTAGCACTAGACCTGGAATCATAACACAAATATTTAGAATTTGAAAGCAATGGAAAATTTTACAGGTGGAAATGATAAAGTGAGAAAAAATTGTATGAATTAATATTAAGAAAAAGGAGACTCAGAACCTGAAGTGCTATCCTCCTCCTCCTTCTCATACTCCTCCTCCGCATCATTCATATTTATATCGAGGTCTACAATTCAATTTCCAATGAGTTTTTTGGTGTAAATGCTCCCTTCAAAATCACATAATTCATAAGTGTTGAATAAGGGCTTTGAATCTAGCTCTATTCTGACTACAAGTTCAGGACTCAGTTTACTATGTCATGCTCTCTCTGTATGTCTGTAAAAGAAACATAGTTTAATTTCACCTATCATAGCATTGCATCAATTACCATCTAGGCAAGATAGGTTTTCCCCAGGATAATGAACTGGCTGCCTTGTTTAATAAATTTTCTGTCAGTGAAGATATAAAACAGACTCATGCAGTATGTAGAGAGTTGAATTGGATAATCTCTAACGTCCCTTTTAACTTCATGAAATTATAAATTCCTTCTTAGTACCTCAATTGCTGCATGCCACAGTGTTGAAGTTAGTTCTTTTCTGTTTTGGTATGTTCCTGGCCAAACTGAAAAACTAACCAAATTCCCTCGTACTCGGTTGCCATTTCCCCATATCTTTAAGCCTGAAAATTAAAAGAAAATACAAAAGGTAGAGAAATAAAATTACCAATAAAGTTATTTTGCCAATTTGGGGCTCTTAGTACTTTATAGTTCATTGTATCTTACAGAGGAACTTATAGTATTGTGTTTTACTAGGGATGGAGGGAAAAATAAATGACCAGTGAATAAAGAATAATAATCTTGCCTTGTGACAAGAATGCCAAATGTTATGAGAGCTGGGATAGTTTTTAAGTAGGCAGAGAGGATGCTGGGCTTTCTTGCCTACTGAAGCATAAAGGGGCCAGTTTACAGGGTGCTGATGTCAGTCCTTCCTATAACCATATAGAGAGTGGTATTCCTGACCTATTATAGTAGGTTGCCAATATGATTGCAGAGATGGAGGGGATTAACCATTATCTAAGTTACTGTCTTTTAAATCTTAGGATTATGTCCTTTTTATTCTTTGTTATGAGTAAAGTTGTTTTGGTGCATTTTTATAGGTCACAAATATCTCACTGAATTCTGACCTTTGGGTGGAATCAATGAAGTGATCTGAGTCAGGCTGGGCACAGAATATGCCTCATTAGTAAGTGATAATTTTATACTTTCAAACTAATTATTGTTAATTATTTTAATAATATTAATTATTTATATTTATGACACATTGTTAAAATACTCTTTATTTAATCTACATTGATGGCAAACCATCACATGACCAGAAATAATTTCTTCCCTTTTCTGTAAGTTTAACGAAACATGATACCTAAATGTAAGATTCAGACCAAAACATTTATTTTACCTTCCCCCACTGTTAAGTGAATGATGTTATTCTCAATGTCCAATCCACCAGTACCAAACACACCAATTGCTGGAGAAAAACCATTGTGAAAAGCACAACCACGGACATAAGATGAGCCATACTCTTGAACCTATAAAAAAACACTAGGACTCAGTTTATGTGTTTGAAGTAAAGATGAAATGCATTTCAAGAAAAAAAAATTTGTATTATATATTATTTTCAGAAGAAACTTCTTGGGGGAAAAAAAGCAAAAAAAAATTATTTTCCATTATATGAGGAGATCTTTTAGTAATCCTTTTACCTGAATCCTGAATATATATACATATATATATATGTATATGTATATATATTCTGAACATATGCATATATTCCTATACATACATATGTGTGTGTGTATATATATATGCATATATATATATATATTATGTAGTCTGCATATGTCTCCAAAATCTGTTTAGCTTAGACTTTTAGAGCTAAAAGGCAGCTCAATATGTTCTAGTCCATCATTATTTCACAGATGAGGAAAAAAAGGCCCAGAGAGGTAAGATGTTTGTTCAGTATTATATAATTTGTGAGTGATAGAACCAGGACTAGAACCCAGGTGTCCTGACAGTATAGAGTGGTTTTTTTTTAAACTGTATCAGGATCTCTCTCTTTAGGCTGTCTTTACTTAAATTCTAATGAAAAAAAAAACACAACAAAGCAAAAACAAATTATTACCTCTACGTTTTGAAGGTTGGAGACACTATTTCAGTAACAATTCCTTCTTCATTATTTGGTAAACAAAAATTCCTTTTCATTCCAAAAGATGATGATTGGGACAGAGTTAACTTTATTTAACATATTCTCACTTGGGAAAATATTTTGTGGCAACACAAAGTAAATAAAGAACTATGGTATGTAAAACAAAGTCTTAACCTCTTCACTTTTTAAAATCTTTCTTTTTTTGTTTGTTTGTTTTTTTAGGCAATTGGGATTAAGTGACTTACCAAGGGTCACACAGCTAGTAAATGTCAAGTGTTTGGTCTGAGGCCAGATCTGAACTTATGTCCTCCTGACTTCAGGGTCAATGCTCTATCCACTGCACCACCTAGCTGCCCCTGAAATCTTTATTTCTCCCACTGACCTAAAGCAAATTACACAAATGAAATGGACTTCTGATTGCTTTTTTAAAAAAAGTAGTGGAAAATTTATTATGGTATCTGAGGACTAATTAAACTATTAATCTAAAAGGTGGTAATTTAATTAGGATAAATCATAAATATTTCTGTATTTGTATAAATATATATGTATGTTTTTATATATATATAAAAATACAAACCTGCCCAACGTTAAGAAAAGCCAGAGAATATCTTGGATCTGCACTGTCTCTGTAGCCTTCCTGACCACTGTGATAAAATTCAACATTACTGATTCTTGCATATCCTAAGGGAAACACATATTGAGTTATATGGTTTTCTTGTGAAGTAGCTACATTAAAATAATATAGAAAGGCTGAATAAAATTCTTTAAAGGTTCCATGGAAACTTAAGTTGACCTATTTTTACTTTGCTCCTTTGTACCCAAGCAAATCAAAGATGTTATTTTACCTCAAATTTAAATTCTGATGTTTTGGATTGCTTTTAGAATTATAGATCACTATTTGTATACTATGTATATCAGAAGTGCTAAGAATATAATAAAAGTCAGCTTCCCAGTAACTGGCACATAGTAGGCACTTAATAAATGCTTACTGATTAACCAACTGATTTTCCAGAAGTCAGCTAAGAAGAAGGGAAGGAAAACTAAAATACTAATGCTATAGAGAGATTGAGGAAGATATGATACTTTTGAATTTGGTCAAAAGAGGTGACAGTAAACTTTGGTGAAGAAGGATACCATAGAAAGATGAAATCAAAAGCTAGATTTTAGGGGAGCAGGAAAGAACCTTAGGGAGAAGGAGAGGCAATGAATAAAAGCAACATTGCCCCTCGAGAGAAGAGGCTATCCTGGGAAAGAACCCGTTTTAAATTTTTTTCTTGTCATCTTTCTCTTGACGATTCATTTGGAAGTTTCTTACATATGCTACCTTCTCTACATAATAGAGACAAATATGCTTAAAGTGGTAAGATTCTAGGACATTTCATTCTCATTCTCTCTCTCTCTCTCTCTGTCTCTCTGTCTCTCTCTGTCTCTGTCTCTCTCTCTCCCCTTATCTTTCTATCTAGCTATCATTTATCCATCTCAAAGACTCTCAGAGTACAAAAAGAAAAAAATACAAGACAGATCCTTGAGAAATATCAAATTAAAGAATCATAATTTGGCCCACTATTCTAGCCTATCAAAGTCTTTTTAGATCTTAGTTTTGAGACCAGACATACAGATTCTTCTCAGCTCTATGTTATCTGTAAATGTGATAAGCATGTCATTCATTTCAATTTTATATAGAACATGGCCAAGGATGGTGTGGCATTCTTCTAGAGGCATGCCTAGTTTGATAATTTGATTCCAATTATAGTGTCACTTTTTAATCTTTCTGATTATATCATCATTTAGTTACCATAGGTCTAGAAAGGTAATTAAGCATAAGGGTTTTTTTTTGTTTTTTTTTTGGCTAGGCAATGGGACTTGCCCAGGGTCACACAGCTAGTAAGTGTCGAGTGTCTGAGGCCAGATTTGAACTCAGGTCCTCCTGATTCCAGGACCAATGCTCTATCCACTGCGTTACCTAGCTGCCCCTAGAAAGGCAATTATGGTACAAAGGTAAACACTGATGGATTTGTAGTCAGGGAATCTGGGTTCAAATTCCAGCTCTTCTATTTGCTATCTGTGTAATCTTGGAGAGTTATCTGATTTTTCTGGGCCTCATTAGTAGAATGGAGGAGTTGAAGTGGATGAACTCAGAGTCCTACCACCTTTAAATCTATTATTTCCATCTTATCCAGAATACCTGTGAGAGACTTTATCAAATGACTTCCTTAAATCTAGGGGTCAACATTCCCTGCTCTTCCCCAAATAGATAGTATAGCATGTCCTATCCTTAAACAATCCCTGCTGGTTTATCATAATTTCTGCTTTACTTTAGAGTTGACACTGGCTGAGAGTAGAGTAGGGAGCTATATACTTGGTAGGAGTAGGATTTGCAACAATTTCTTAGTCCGTATTGCTTCTGTTCCCTCAGAGTCTATCTTTTAGTTCCTGTTTCTTTTCTAACTCAGAGCTTAACAGTCAACTTTTTTTTCATGTGTTCTGAATGAGAAATGAAGACAGTCTTTTTCTCGAGCAACGGAAGTCTCATTTCTTGTGCCTTAATAATTTCATGTGAAAGATTTAAAAAAAAAAACACACACACACACACACTGCCACAATTCTGACCTAATAGCTGTTAAAGATGGTGCTCTCTGAATACTAATTTTGAAATGTTCACAGAGGTAAGATAATGAATGGGCACTTCAATTATATGTATATCTACCATGTCCCTGTGTTGGATACATTCATTTCCCCATCATCCTCAGCTTCCTTTTTCCCTTCCTGTTTTTCCTCATTAGAATAGAAGTTCCGTGAGGGCAGGAATTCTTTCTGCTTGTATTTATATTCACAGCACATAGCACAGTGCCTGTCGTGTGGCAAACAGTTAATAAGTGCTTGTGACTTGACTTGGCTAGAAGCACAGGCGTGCACAGAGACTGACTCTGGTGTATCTGCACACTCAATGCACACTCTATCCACATCTAAAGCTGAAAGTTGTATTCTGGTTTAAAAAAAGGAGCACCTGAAAGTTATGACTTGCTTACAATTTCATCTCTCATAACGGTAGGGGAAGAAATGGGGGTAATTGCTACTCTGGTACTAATTCTGATTAATAATAAAGAAGTGGTTGGTGAAGTGGTAGTGATAGGACCTTGGGAGAAATCAATGATGTTACATTAAAGTTGTTGTAACTCAGCATACTCAGGAAGGTTAAGCATAGTCAGACATTTAGTCTAAATTTTGGGAAAGAATATTTCAAATTTTTTCAGAGGAAAAAAAATCCCAAGGCCAAAAACTCTGAAAGCGTAACATTGTAGAACAGATGTTAGACTTTGAATTGGGAAGACCTTGATTTTGTCCTTTCAACAACCTGGGGAGGTAAGTGCTATTATTATACCCATTTTATGGACCAGGAAACTAAGCAGGCATAGGTGAAGTGACTAGCCCAGGGTCAAGCAACTATTTTGTGTGTGAGGCTGCTGTTGAACTTCAGGTCCCATATTCTATCCACTGTACCATTTAGCTGATTCTGAACAAATGCTGCATTTGGAGTTGAGAAGATCTAGGTTCAAATCCTGGCCCTGACAATGTGACCATGAACATATATATCACTTAGCATCTGAGCCTCAGTTTCCTCATCTGTATAAAAGAGATAATTATACAAATAATTGCTACATCACAATTTTGTTGTAAGGATCAAATGAAATCATGTATGTAAAGTGCTTTGCAAACCTTAGAGTATTATGTAAACATCTATTATTATGATTGTCAATAAAATAATAATAGCTAGCATTTATATAGTTTTTTGAGATAGCCAAAGAGGGATGTGAAGCTCTTAAAAATGAAATTGTGACAATAAAATCACAAAGTATCCTGGAGAAGATGAATGAGTGGCTGAATAAATCAATATAACTACTGAACTCAGGTTTAAAAAAAGATATACAGAAAAGATGAAAGAGTGCATAGAATGCCAGACAACTATATTAACAGTTGAGAAAAGGGTTTAGTCCAAGAACAGGGAAGGGATAGACCATTGCTTGGTAATGATGGTGTGATATTAAGATATGATACTGAGAAAGAACTATTCAATTCCTATTTTTCTGCTACTTTGTAGTTTGATAGGACAGAGGAAACATGATGTCAAAGGAACCGAAGGTCAAGAAAAGTAAGATTGTATCTAGCCATTTTGAACATGTCCAAGTTATCAGACTCATAAAAATACATCCTAATATACTGAAAAAACTTGAATAATTGTTATTATTCTTTGGGAAGTCATGAAGAACAGCAAGAGGGCAGAAGATTGGAGGAAGACATACATTTTTAAAAGGGAGTCTATAGTTTCACAACCCCATCTTTTCCTGTTTTTTGACCCAGTATTCACCAATCTCAATAAAGCTTTTGATAGTTTTCCCCAATATTTATGTGAACAAGATGGAAGAATGTGGGCTGCATGATGGTATAACTACATGGCCTCATATCTAGTGTACACTCAAAAGTGTTAATTAATAGAGTGCTATCACCTTGGAAAAGAATGTAATATAGGATGAGGCTATGTTTTGTTCAAAATCTCTTATCAACCATCGAAGGGAAAACACGCTTATGAAATTTTCTCATGACACAAAAGCAAATGTTATTTTTAGTAGGGACATAACATGACACAAATAACCATAGACCTGTTTATTCTTCCTTTCTGGAATGTCTATAACATCTTTTCATCATCCCCATTGCCACAAGCCTATTTTGGATGGTCATTACTTCTCATCCAGTCTTTTACGCTGGCTTCCTAACTGATCTTATCTTGAGGCGCCTCCCTCTCTTCCACAGTCTTCAGATCCTAGAACCTCATAAGATCTTGTTTAAAGACCTCCAGTGTTGCCAGATTAATCTCTCTAAAGCTAGAATTGTCTTGATTTCTTCATTTGGCATTTAAAGCCCTCTTTAACTAGATGGGAAACCACCCTGCCAGCCTCATTTCCTGATATTCACTTGCATATGTACCCTGAGCTTCAGTCAAACTTGACTTCTTTCTGTTCACATATTCTGCCATTTTCCTAACTCTGTGTATTTGCTAAGCTATTCTTTTATATTTGGAATGTTCTTCCGTATCAACTCTGCTCATCTGCCTCTTTCCTACCCTTTCATGGCCCAACCAAATGTTAGCTCTTCCATCAAGTTTTCCCTGATCCAACTACTGGAAGGAACCTCTCCATCCTCTGAAGAGTCACAGCACCTTGAACCTCCTTATAATATTTTTGTTCTATCTTTAATTTGAGTTATCTATGCATGTTTTACATCACCTTACTAAGATGCATAGCCTGTTCTTGTTTGTATCCCCTCATAGCATTAAGCATAATGTTTTGTGCTTAGTAAGAGTTCAATAAATGTCTGCTCAATGGATATTTGAAAGATACTTAATAGATTTCAATAGCTTCCTATTGCCTTTATGTTGAGATGTATGCAGTGGGAATTGGTCAATGAAAACCCAGTCTTCAGGAGTACAATTCTCCAGGTGGAAGTAGAGGGAGCCTGCTTTGGGGCATACTCAGCAGAGATCCTGGCTCTACCTATGGGGAATTGTATCAGGCAATGCACATGCTCTCAAGAACTGGACCTCTTACATTGGCCAGTCCCCTATTACATAGAAACTTTTGTGTTTAGTTTTTAAAGTTCTTCACAATCTGGCCCCAATCCATCTTTCTAGCCTCGCTGGACATTATTCCCCAACCAGCACTCTGCCATCTGGTCAAATTGGCTTTCTCTTTGCTCCTTATCCATGGCTCTGACACACACACACGTTTCCTCTCAAGCTTTCTCTCTCTCTCTCATACACACACACACACACACACACACACACACTCCTGAAATGTACATCATCCTCACCTCTGCCTTTTTCCTTTAAGACACGGCAGAAGTCCCACTTTTCTGCATGAATGAAGCTTTTTCAATTGCTAGGGCTCTTCCTCTTACACCACCTTGTATTTAACTCCTTTGTATATGTTTGTTTATTAAATTATATTTATGGTGTATATATTTTATATATACTTTCTGTATCCCCAATTAAAATATAAGCTCATTGTGGGTAGGACTTATTTCCTTCTTTGTATTTATAGCCTCAATGTCTAGCACAGTACCTGGCACATAGTACATAGGAATAAGTATTTGTTGAATGATTGTATCTATTAAAAAACCACTCCCCCTCCCTTATTTAGAAAACAAACCAAACTTGCATTAAGTAAACAATACCTTTGTAAGTCACCATGTTTTCAGTGAATGAGCTGACCAACACTCGTGCTCCAAAGGATTCCTTGAACAGACTTGGATAATCTTCACCAATTATTTTAATATTTCTGCTCAGTATACCAACATCAGCAGCCAATGTGTAGTTCTGGCCTGTGCCTTGTATCTGATATCTTTCAGCTGCAACAAAAATTTATCCGATTATAGATACTAAGAAACAGCTATTTTTATGAGTCAATTTTCTTTCCAAAGTAATATGGTGAAGATCTTTCTATTTGTAAAATGTCAGCATAAATGTACAGTAAATTTAAACTTAACCATGTTGATTTACATATTCAAATGTGGGTATACTACATAGTGAAACTGTCACTTTTTTTTTACAAATGGAAACACAACTTCTTCAAAATTATTCTAATACTATGAATGTAATCAATGATTTCAGAGTTATTACTTATTAGTTCCTGAAGGTAGTTTGTAATTGTCTTAAATTATTCACTAAAATATGGCTGTGTGGTAAATTAAGAAGCTTGTTATCATTTTGATAGATGAGGAAATTAAATGGGGTAGTTAAATGATTTGCCAAAATGACAAACTGTTTCAGTTTGCCTAAGTTCAATGCCTTAGTTTGCTTCATGTACCTTATAGCATTTTGTGTTATCCATAGAATCATGAAATTATGGAATTTGAGAGTTGGAAAGGATTTCACCAACCACATAATTGAAAACAAAAATTACTTTGATAATTAAACAAGTCTGGATTTTTTCCCCCTACTATGAATCTAATTAGGTTATATTAAGTCCAGAATGACAGATGTCATTAAGTCCTAGAATTTTGCAGCTTAAGATAATAGAGACTATCTAGTCCAACCTGCTAAGTTTACCAGTGAGTTCAAGGTTAAAGAGCCACTTACTAGTGACAGAGCCATAACTTGAATCCAGGACCTCAAACTCTATGTCCAATGCTCTTTCCACATAAAATTTTCCTCACTTTTTGCTATTTACTGAAAATTCAATTTAATTGCTTATATTCAGTTCAAGTAATAAGAAATGGTTGAGTTTATTTAAAGTTATGTGCTTGCTAGCAAAGCTTATTTTTGAAGATTGGTTATATTCTAATTGGCATTGATGGGAACTTTGTCTTTAGCTATTTTATATTTGCTTTTTTCCTCTTAGCAGAGGTGGGCCTGGAAAGGGGCTATAAAGGAAAGTCAGAGAGTCAATGATTCAGTAGGAATGTGGGCATATTACCCACAAATCTCCCATACAACCAGTAAGCTTTCTCATTGGCTAAGAGTGATTCTGAGACCACTGAGTTCAATGTATTCATATGGACCTGTTTCAAATTGGAGGGGGGTCCTGGGATAGGAGACACCATTTTCTTTTGGGACCATGAAAAAACCAGATGGGGTAGTGCAGAGCCATCTAGAAAGTTACTGACCAATCTTAGCATGAAGAATTATAGGTATAGATTAAATTATAAGGTTCATATGCATATATGTACTTTAATTATCTTACCCTGGTGTGTTATTTATGAATTTGTATTTTTCCCTTAGGGGAGGAACTCAACACACTGCGTATACTAAGTACTTAATAAATGCTTGTCAATTGATACTTTTATGGAAGAGCTATCTAGTCTATAATATATGATAGAGATAAGGAAAAAATGAAACAGTTACCAGATCAGGGCATCCAGGTACGTTGGCTATGACAAAAGATAAAAAGATGGATTGGACATTTATTAGGTGCTTGCTATGTGACATGCATTGAACAAAGCACTGGGGATGCATTTAAAGCTGCCCCTGCCATCAAGAACCATTCATTCTAATAGATAAAGACAACATGTATAAGGATGCTGATAAGTGAATGGGAGTATATTACTGAAGATGGCAGGGAGACTGCAGGAATTGGCATGGAGGTCTGGTTTCCTACTAACTTGGGCAAAAAGTTGACTTATTGGAGCCAGAAGGAGCCAGGAGTCCCAGTTTCCAGTATTGTAGAGATGGTCAGAAAGTAGAGAATGAGGGGGAAGGTAATTAAGTCTAAATTCAGGGAACCATGGAGGTTTTGGGACTAGGGAAGGTTACAAAACATGGTGCATTGAGTTGAATGTTCAATAATTATGGAAGTAGTCAAAGGTGAAAAGTGGAGCATCCTAGATTAACTTTAAGGAGGAGAAGGAATCTTTGGCAAGTTGATTTGATCTATAGAACTTGAAGCCTAGAATATGACCCTCACAGCTTACGGAAAGGACACTCATTCTAGAATTTAAGGACCTAGATATAAATCCCTCCACTAACATTTACTACTTGTGTGACCTTGGCAAATCATGTCACCTCCTTAGTTTCAGTTTGATCATAAGTAAAATGAGGAAGTTGGGCTAGATGGTCTCTGATGTCCCTTCTACATCTACATCTATGATATTATGATCCTGTGGTCTTTTTGTTAAGAAACTCACATTCTTGAAAGATTTGCCTAAGTCAATTTCTATGCAAAGCCCTTTCTAATTAAAATGCAAATGATAAAATCTGCTGAATTTTTTTGGCCTTGAAATTACCATCTTGAGAGATAAAAAGCCAGGCTAAGCACAGCCTGTACATAAAAATCAAAATATGTGGTAAAAAAAAAAAAATGAAGGAAATGCTACTCTAATGTATTTTGTTGGAATGGTTACTTAAATTAATTCCTCTGTTCCCATTCCTTAGGTATAATTTCAAGACAGTATTTTTTTTAAGTCAGAAGATCTGAATTCAAATCTTGACTCATCTGTTTACTATTGTGTAATGTCAGATAAAACACCTAAAATCTTTGGGCCTCACTTTCTTCATTTATAAGACAAGGAATTTGAATTAGATAACCTCTAAAGTTTGTTATGGGCAGCTTGGTGACACAGTGGATAGAGTGCTGGGTCTTGAGTCAGGAAGACTCATCTTTCTGAGTTCAAATCTGGTCTCAGACACTTGCCCTGAGTAAATCACTTAGTCCTGTTTACCTCAGTTTCTTTATTTGTAAAAATGAGCTGGAGAAGGAAATGTCAAAGTATCTTTGCCAAAAAATAACCCAAATGGGGTCACAAAGAGTAGGATGTGACTGAACAATAGCAACACTTTTGTAACTGTAGATCTTCTAACCCTATGAACTTTTTACCATATTCTATCCCTTCCTCTTATAAATGTGAATATTTAATAACATTTTAGTCTTAGTTTTTTGTTACAAAACAACCTCTTACCAATGTGAGTATAGGAAAGAGAATCATTTAGGATAAAACTTCTTTGATCAGCCAGGATTTGGGTAATCCTTCTGGTTTCTGTCTGTCTGGAATCATAGCTTGTGGTTGTTATCACAATATCTTCTCCCACCTTATAAAAATTCAAGGCAAAAATTCAATAATCATTTTCAAGCAGTAGGTTTAGAATTGAATGTGTATAGTGAGTTATCATAATTTCATAATTATTAGAGAAACCAGAGCATTTTAGTTAATTATTGCAGTGATTAACATAGGTTAGCACTAGAAAAAAAAGAAGAAATTCAGTTTTCTAACTGTAACAAGGCCTGGTTTGAGTTATTAGTTCTTTTAAATCATCTCTGACTTTCCCCTATGTCTCATTTCATAATTTTGAGAGATCATAGTACCATAACATTGTGCAATAAAACAAAAAAAAAACAAATTTGTCAATATTTATATTAAAAACTGGCCAGTGTATATTCAGGTTGGGATTCAGCAACATTTTCCTAATTTGTAAGAACTATTACTTCAAATTGATTATTCCATCCTGTTGAAAGTTGTTAGACCTAAAGGGAATTTGAAGTTGGCAAGGACCATAATCTTAGGCTCACAAAGGATCTAGAGGGTGATCTAATCCATCCCTTTTTGGGGGCAGGATTTTTTAGGCGTGTGCTGGAGCCAGTTCTCACTCACTTGGGAAGGTCTCTTGTTAAATTCTTAGTCTGAGCATTTACATTTCAATCAGCAAACTCCATACATTAGGGTTTGATTTATTGATTGTCTAGTAATGGAGAAAATGTTAATAATGCAGATTAAACCTAGAAGTGTGTCATGCATACATTTTTTTTTTTTGGAAAGCCAGTTGGTCAACATTTGTCAGCATATCACTGATTGCACCTCAAATGTTACAAATAGAAATCTACTGTGAAAAGATCCTAAATTTTTCTCAAAAAGGCATTTCCCCCACTTTTCAGTTACAGAAAACAGCAAAGTAATAGTAATAGTTGATTTTATTGTACAATAGCTGTTAATGATGTCCTTCAATGGTAACTGACCCTTATCATGAGACTCTGAGACAGTTTTTTTCTTCTACTAAACCAGAATACTAGCGAGTCAAATAGACTGTATTTTATAATCTCAGATGTTGTTCACAAATACTATACAGATGAGTATTTAATGTAGGGGTTTTTCTCCATTATATTTAACTTAAAACCCTCATGTGACATGAGTATTAAAAAATTGAACTTGGTCTATCTTTCCCTTAAAGCTTTAAAATGTTTAATGACAAAAGGCCGAAGAAAAATAACCAAGCTAGGAATAAAATGCAGTTGAGTGTCTGGCCTTTTCGGTTTTACATTAAATATATAAACTATTCATAGGAGAACATTTTAAATGTAACAATTCAATAAACAAATCTTTCTTCATCCTAGAAAATATGCATGCTATCATTTAAGGCAAAATGAACAAGAAATAACTTTTGCAGACAGCATTCCATTCTCTAAGGTAACTTGGGAGTCAAAGTTCTATGATGATCAGTCTGTTTTTATCATAGTAATTGTATATACAAATAAATATGTTTTTTTCCTACTGTAAAAAGAATTGTCCATGGAAGAAAGAGGCAACTTTTACAAATGTGCTTCTTTGTTTCTATGATCAAGTACTGTCTCTACCTCCCAATCGACAGCATCCATCAGTGATATGACTTTGGAACCTGCCAGGGTTGTTTCTGAGAGCTTCGTTTTATATACTGCACGTGTGATTCCATGAAGATCCAATTCACCAAATATTCCTGGGAGAAGGAAACACATGTGTAGAATAAAAGATTATGTGATCTCTTTCAATAATATATTGAAACTTTTAGAATGGAAAATGGAGTTGACTGGCTACATAAGAAGGCAACTCCATCATCCAGAGTACTTCCCCACTTATACAGCTATCACAGTGCCTGGCACATAGTTAGCTCTTAATAAATGCTTATTGACTTGTTCTGACCCTGACACCTCCTGGTGGGGCTTCCCTGGATGTTGTCTTAGTGGCAGAGCTAAAATGACAGAAACATTTTAAAGGTTATTTACATTGGGGTACACCTGTACCTGACCTAGCTACTGACTGTCAGTAAGATTGTTTTAAGATTGTTTCAGAGAATTTTAAATCCTTTCTCTCACAAGACAATAATTTACTAGAATCAAGATTCACCCTTAGAAAAATGCCTTACCATTCAGTATATAGCAAAATGTACCATAACAGACTATCCCTTCATCCCCACTTCCCACCCGTCATTGCACTGTGCATAAGAGCATGTGTGTGTACGGTATTGAGAAGAGCAGCTGCTTGAGTTCATCATGGTCTCATCCTCCTCCTTTAGCCTCACCAGTTCTGATACTATAGATGCCAACCAAGACCAAGGTGAGAAATGGGAATAGGGTGAGAGTAGGGGAAAGGATTATCTTAGCAGTGAAGTGGGGAAGGCAAAAAGGGGAGGTAAATCCAAAGCAGTGACAGAGGAAAGAGAAGGAAAGGAGAGAAGTGGTTGAGGTGAGCATCCTCCCAGGGGCCCAATCATTTGTAAAGGGTGCCCAATGGGTGGACATACATAATTGTGTGACTGACTACATTAGACAACAGAGAAAATCAGAGCCAGACGAAGTGTGAATATACTAGTCCACTTTTATAAGTGGGAAGAATTTTTGATGGTTAATGGGAGATAGGAACTGGGATTCAATTTCATTGGTATAGGGAACTCCCAGGTGAGGAAACCAATGCAATTCAGTATCTTTTCTACAGTTTGTAGTCTTTCCTAGAACACTGAGAAGTTTAGAGACTTGCCCAGGGCCACACAGTAATTATGTGTCAAAGACAAGACTCTAACCAGTGGAATAATAGAACAGTTCTAATTAGTTCTCATAAGCTGACTGAACATTTACACCTCAGAAATTAGCATTTGCTACAAATTAGGATTTGATTCATTTTTCTTTTGATTATCTAGACTTAAGAAAGTGTTAATGAGATTAATTTAAGAGTGTGTGTATATATGTATATGTATGCACACACACATATATATATAATATAAATATATATATATATATATTTTTTCCCTAGAGAGCCTAGCTGTTAAACATTTACCAGCATACCCCAGTATTGTTCTATAAACATTTCTTGAGTTCAGCAAGAGTGTAATAGAAGTCTGAGGGAATGAAGTCATCACCAGACTGGAGGCCTGGTGACTGGAGGCTAATAATGATGAAGATTATAATAATAATAATAACTGGCACTTATATAGTGCTTTAAGGTTTGCAAAGTGCTTTATATACATCATGTCATTTGAGCCTTCCAAATGCTATTGGTCTGTTTATATTTAATGTAAAACATTAGCTAAGTGAACCCTTGTCCAGTACAACTGGAGTTCCTTTCATGCCTTGGTTGTACTAGGTGGTTGTTGAGCTCCCTTACAACTCAAAAATTCTGTGATTCTGTAAAGTCATATTCCTTAAGTCTAATAATGTCCTGATAACTTTTCTAGTTTACCCAGTCAATAGAAACAAGTGTTCACATAACATTTGCAATATTATAGAACCATGAATCTTAAAATAAAATGTCTTTCTATTTTGCATATGTTTTTAAACACCATATCAAAACCCAAATTCTTTGAGTATTTGGAGATACATACCTAAGACCTTTGACCCTTGATTTGGTCCATTTGAAAGAGGCCACTCTGGAGTAGAATGATTGCCTCTCAATATAATCTGTAATTCTCCTTTAAAGGGATTATCTTCCCAGCCCCCAATTAATCGACCACCCTGTCAAGAATCAGAAAATTATTAGAACTTAACAATTCACAGGAATTTTTTTTTTTTTGGGAGGGAAGAAGTCTGGTCCTGTGATTTTATTAATATAGAGAATTCTTGGTGAGGACACTCCCCCTAACAATGCAGATCATTATGTTTTGAAATTTATAGTCTTAGAAAATTGCCAGAGTACACTGAGAAGCTTGGAGGCTGCTATACCCTACAAAGGAAAAAAAAGAATCCAACAACAGATTAAGGAATAATTAGCATTTCTATCTACACTAAAAATTAGTGAATTATTTTATATGGTTGGTATTCATCCCAGAGACATCTGGTGGACTCAGTAAATTTAGTTTACTAACCAAATGAAGATCTGATCAGACTGGCTTATGTGGCAAGGGGAACAGAGGCTGCTATGAGATAAGTAGGATGCACAGCTGGAAGGGAACTCAAAGGCCACACACATCTAACCCCCTCATTCAGGATGTGAGGAAACTGAATCCCAGAGAAGCTAAACAACTTGCCTAAGATCACACAAGTAGTAAGTGTCAGAGGCAAGATTTGAACCTAGATCCTCTGACTCCAGAGGCAGTGCTGAAGTTGGTGGACTATTTCTTTGCATTTTGGAGAGTCCCTCACATAGAACGAGACTCCTCTAGTTTCTCTCCCTCTCTCTCTCCCTCTCTCTCTCTCTCTCTCTCTCTCTCTCTCTCTCTCTCTCTCTCTC
>NW_020950062.1:18529129-18589229 GCF_900497805.2 Vombatus ursinus
CTCTCTCTCTCTCTCTCTCTCTCTCTCTCTCTCTCTCTCTCTCTCTCTCTCTCTCCCCCTGGACAAAATGAAGTATGGGTCAAGGATTCTGTCTTTCACCTCAGCAACAATATTCATTATGCCCACTGTGAAAAGACTACTCCATTAGCTATAATGGGTAAACACAACACAAAAGATTATTTTTTAAAGTTTGTGAAGTTGGGTATCATCCGTGCATATTGTCTTTTAAGTGAATGCTTAAAAGTCCTCAAAAGACTCTTCACCCATATAGAGTCATAGAATCTTAGAGGTAGAGGAGACCTCACAGATCACCTAGTCCTTCTCATACCTGAAGGGTGTCCCTTTCATCCAAATGAGCCTTTTTGCCATAAGTTCCAACTTGCATACATTTCTTATAGTATTAACAATTTTGTCCAATTCTAGGCTCTATCATGGAGGTGTTAAGATACAATTTTATTGTGCAGTGGTCAAAGCTCTCTATGTTGAATTACTTTTAATGGGAAATAACTGATGATTGATCAACATAACAATAAAAATACTACAAGTTCAAGAACAAGATGTACAGGACTGAATGGGGATGATTTGGTACAAACCACTAAAGCATTTTTAACAGACTTTCACCTTTAATCACATTTCTATCATTCAATCTATGTTCACTGGTTTTAAAGAATGACACTTAAAGGCTGTCCTCAACCCCTTTAACTGTTCAGGATCTCCTAGAGAATCTTGCCAAGCCTGTTTCAGGGTTTAGTCCCATCTGACCTAACCATTCACATGACTAATCTACATAAAACTTGAATTCAGACTAAAAATGTCCAGAAAATGGAGCAGTCACAGTTCATACTTAAGAGTAACATGATGGTCACTTCCTAAGGAAAGCCCAGCCTTAGGAATCAGCAAAATGGTGAAGTAGAATAGTAGGAAGCTCTCATCTAACCCTAACTTAAAACCAGTTTGGGCTTTTGAGTCATAAAAGTTTATTTGCTTCTTTGTTACTATCTTCCTAGCCTTACTAAAAACTCTGCTCTTTTTCTCTCACTCTGTGATTCAGTCAAATTGGCCTTTTCTTTGTTCTCTACTCACAGAATTCCATTTCCCATTTCTATGTCTTTGTGCTGATTGCCCTTCATGCCTGGAACATAGTTCTTCCTTACCTCCACCTTATAGAGACCCCTCCTTCTATAATTTGCAGTTCAGGCATCATCTTCAGCATGAAGCCTTTCCTAATCTCTCCAACTGCGAGTGTCCTCCTTCTCAAACTACCTTGTACAAGTACATATATAGACACATGTATATGTATATACATACATGTATGTTCATAAATGTATACACATACACATATACCACTATATATTTACAACTATATGTATATATGCACACATATGTATATAGTGTATGTATGTATGTATGTGCATACACACATATTTGTGCTTACTCATTTTATATTAATGCTATATGTATTTTTATACATACTTGTCCGCTCCATTAGAAATGCAAGCTCATTGAAAATATGGATTGTTTTATTCTTTTTTTTTTCTTTTTGGTGAAGCAGTTGGGGTTAAGTGACTTGCCCAGAGTCACACAGCTAGTATATGTCAAGCGTCTCAGGCTGGATTTGAACTCAGGTCCTCCTGACTCCAAGGCCAAAGCTCTATCCACTGTGCCACCTAGCTGCTCCTGTTTTATTCTTTTTATCTATGTCCTTAGCACCTAGCTGGCACATAGTTGGTACTTAATAACTACCTATTGATTGATTGGTATCTATCAGGTAGCATTTAAGCTCTTTGAGAGTAGTAAATATTCTTTTTCTTATTTTATAAATCTATTACCTAACATGGTACCTTGTATGTAGTAGGAACTTGATAAGTATTTGTTGAATTGAATACCTCATGATTATATTAGTATAGAATATAACACAATCTCCTTCATGAGAAGGAATCATATTTCTAAAATGCCCTCCTCCTTCTTACCTGTACTGATATGTAGGTAGCATTCAACACAAGTTTTCTGTAAATGGGTTTTCCAGTGCTTCCATTATTTTTATTATCTTCTAGTTCTAGGACTCCCAAAATAATAAGTCTTTCCAGTGATGGAATATTTATATCCACTACCATCCATGTGCCTAGAAAAGAATACTTTCATTACAGTATGCAAGTAACATAATAATTTACGGACTATGTCCCACGTGAACGTATATATTCATGCTAGAAACCCTATCAATTAGCTTCCAAATTTGTTCCTAGTCACACTCCACAGGCAGGCCATCCTCTCTCCCTGAGTCCCAAATCGAGCCATTATCTTCCTCCAAGCTTCCTGTTTCTATTGAAGGTCCTGTGGTATTTTGAGTCTCCCAAGTTCACAGCTTCAGAGTTACCTTTACTCTCCTCACTTCCCATACTCAGTCAACTCCCAGGTCTCTCCAATTCTACCTCTACGGCTACTCTCACATTCATTCCTTTCTTGCCATTTGCAACAGCTGCTGTTCTAGCTTATACTCCCATCACTTGTCATTGGACTAGTTGTTGCAATAGTTTTACTGCCATAAAGCTGCTTCCAGGCCTTTTTCTCTTCACGTAGCTAAATATGTAATCTTCCTATGGTACTAACTTGCTAAAAAAAATCTTTGATGGCTGCCTATTGCTTCTAGTATAAAATACAAAATCAACCTCAGCCCAGCAATTAAAGTCCTCTGTAATATTGTCCCAACTTACTTTTTAGATTTCGTTCATAATTCTCCTTTTATATTCTACATGTTCCTGCAAAACTAGACTAAAAGTCCTTTGACTTCAGCATTCAATCTTGTCTCTGTGACTCCAAACAGGCCGTCTCTCATGTCTGGAAAGTTTTCCATCCTTACTTTCCACTTCTTCTAATCTTTAGCTTCCTTTTAAGAATAGTTCAAGTACTACCTCCTAAGTGAAGACTTCCCTGATTTCCCCAATTTAAATTCTTTTCTATTCCCTTTCCTATTCTTCTCAACAGAAAATAAACTTCTTGAGGGAAGGAATTTCTTTCAATCTTCAGTGTGTAATATAGAACTTGTACATAATTCGGGCACTTAATAAACATTTGTTAAATTAAATTGAAACTCTTCATTCTAAGTACTAAGGTTTATCTTCATACTAGCTCCAAGAGGTTGAGATTTATGACAACAGAAACCTCAGGAAGGAAGGAGCTGGTTCCCATAGCCATGAAACAAGGAAGGAAAGAAGCATTTATGTAGAGCCTACTATGTGCAAGACACTGTGCTAAATGCTTTTAACAAATATTATTTCATTTGATCCTCAAATCAACCCCGGGAGGTAGGTGTTATTATTATTCCCTTTTAATAGCTGAGGAAACTGAGGCAGGCAGAAGTTAAGTGACTTGCCCAGGGTCACACAGCTACTAAGTGTTTGAGACCACATTTGAACTCGGGTCTTCCTAATTGAGTTCAGGGCTCTATTTCCTGTTCTATCAGCTGCTTCCATGTTTTTTTTCCTTCTTCTTAGTTTTCTGTTTTCACCTTCTATCAGCCAGCATGCAAAAGGTGGTAGGTAATAAATCCTTTTTAATCTCTCTACACTACCAGAAGTCCCTCCCTAGCATCACTATGGATGCCTCTTTCCTTTCACTTTGTGTTTCCAAAGCACACTGGATTTTTCAAAATTATTTCACTAGCACTTAAGGGAAAGAGGGTAAAACAAGTATTGAACAAAATAAAGAACAATCAGTTTACAGATATTCCTAGACTAGCCATAAATGGCCAATACCTTTTCCTGGGTTATTCTCATCTATCTAGTATCTGGTGACAAAATCAGAGAAGTAAAAGGAAGTACCAGCCATTCTCCATGACAGAAGGAAAAACACAAGGAAAATCAACAAAGTGAAGTGATAATGGAGAAGAGATGTGTGGTATGAGTGTGGCAGACCTAGAAAAATATTTTCTTGTATTTGCTTTCTGGTCCCAGCTAGTGCCCCTTAATTCTACTTCTTATCAACTAGGATTAGTGCTTTTGGGTCTCAGTCTAACACACTGTCAGAGCTCCAAGTTCTAATGCAAGAGGAAGCTTATTTCCTCATATCATTTCAGTCCTCTGGCCTTGAAGAATGATTTAGCTGTTACTCATGGCCTCCTCTGCCCTGAGTCTTCTGAATGTAGCGCAAGCATAGGGCTATTCAGTGTATGTTTTTACCTTCAGGAATCACCACATTTGCTCCTTCTTGAGGGATACTATAATTATTTTCTGGTGATGATTGCCAAAAAGAATCATTAGACCATAAGCTGGAAGAGGAAAAAAAATCAGTTCAATTCCACTGTTACTGTCACTATCAACACGGCCAATAAATATTTGTAGAAAATGTCCCTAAGTTGTAAAGCACTCATACAAGATGTTTGGGATAAGAGTGCCCATTTGAGCTAAGAGACTGCTCATTTGTTCACATTTGAGTTTACAACATTATGGGCAAGATCAGACATGTACAGTGAATAAAATAATTTACAAGCTTCCCCTCCTATATTACACACTGGCTTTTCTCTCATTAGGACAAGGATAATGGGGTTTGTGTTCAGGTGTTATGGGAAATATTTGCTAAATATATTTTTCTATTGTAATATTCCCAAAGTAGTGTTTTAGTGGGGGAAAATGCAAATTGAATACATTGATAAATATTTAATAACTTTATGATACTAAAGATGTTAAATATGGAATAAAGTTTTCTCTATGAAAAATATTTATTCTATTTCTTATATGCAAATATATGGCAAACTCTATATATCACTTCCTCTCCTCCTGGAGCCTCCATTTTGTGAGGTGGCCCAAGCAGGCCTTCACTCCCTCCCAGCCCTGTACCTGACTTTCTGGATTTCAAAATCATATCTCTACTGGGGTCTCATCCTGGAACTTCCCTCAGTGCTTGGTGCTGCGTTACTCTAGAACAACCTATCCTCTGTGAGGTCTGATTACCTCAGTATATCTCCTGGCAAGTATACTTCCCCTCCCCCCCTCATTAAGTTCCTCCTCTAATCTCCATACTGTAAAGGGGCCCAGGCTAGTCTGCTTTTATTGCTCTCCCAGCCCTGTTCCTGGCTTTTTGGACTTCAAAATTATGCCCCTATACCCCGCCCCCCCCCACTCACGACACCTGCTTTTAAGGTCCTTTTTGTGTATTATTTTTCCCTCTTAGAATGTAAGCTTCTTGAAGACAGGAGTTATCTTTTTTTTTTTTTGGCTGTGTGTGTATCCCCAGTACTTAGGTGCAGTTCTTGGCATGCTACACATATTACAAACATACAATGCAGTAATTGTCAGATAGTAAGGGTTTAATAAATGTTTCCTTCCTTCCTTTCATCCTTCCTTCCTTCCTCTCATATTGAATGGGGGGAACATGAAAATGTTAATGAAATCCAAGGGGTGCCAGGACTGAAAAAGAGTGGGAATCCCTACATCATCTTCACCATATCTACTGTCATATTTGCAATGAAAATATCATGTGGTAAGAATTGATTTTGTCTAAATTTAAAAAGGTGTTATGTGTTGTTGTTTTTCATGCTGCAAAATATGCTTACTGCTATTTGTGGGATATAAGACTGCTACATTCTGCCAAGAGATGGATAAATAGTAAGAAAGGGAATATCTCTGGATGGGAGGGTTTAATTAGAAAGTATATATTTCTGAGCTGATTAGGCTAATGGGAACTTCTACTTGAAGCAAAAACCATAGACAGGTCAGTGATATAGCAGCACATTAATACATCAAAGGCCTGTTATCCCAACCCATCTATGACTTAAGATCTTTGAGAGAAGTTTGCAACTCAGGCTAAATAACTTCTTATGGTCACTCAACTAATAAATGCATGAGGGATAGACTTGAACCAGGTCTTCCTGACTTCAAGCTTAGCACTCTAGCCACTGTCATAGGTTATCAATAAATCAATAAAAATTCATTAAATGTCTAATACAACAAGCATTCTGATAGATGCTTAAATACAAAGACAAAAATGAAACAGTTCTTGCCCTCAAAGAATTTGCATTTTGACAGGGGAGACAACAGATGTAATATATAAGTATATGCAATCTAAGTATATGAGAAAAATATAAAGCAGTTCTAGTGTGCAGACATAAACATCGGGTGAGATCAGAAGAGGCCTCATGGAATTTGAACTGAGCTTTGAAGAGAACTCTGGATTCTAAGAGCCTGAAGTGAGGAGAGAGTTCATTCTAGGCATAAACATATAATCATATCTAGTATTTATATAGCATTTTAATATTTTTAAATACTTTACAAGTATCTCAGAGCAACCCTGGGAGGTAGATGCTGTTATAAGTCTTCATTTCATAGATAAGGAAACTGAGGCAGACAGAAATTAAGTGGTCAAGGTCACACAACCAGCAAGTGTCTGAAACTGAATTTGATTCAAATCTTCTTTCTCCTGGTCTAGTACTCAATCTATTGTTATCACCTAGCTGCCTCTAAAACCTATGTTAAATAAATACAGATAGAAGTAGTGCAAGGCAGACAAAATACAAAGTGCAATGAAATATAGACAGTGAACTCCAATGACTGCCTATTAATCTCTAGGATAAAATATAAACTCTATTTGACATTTAAACATCTTCACAATTTTACCATGTCTTAATGGAGACAGGGTGGTACAGCAGAAAGAACATGGTCTTTGGACTCTGAGAACCTGAATTCAAATCCTTCTTCTTACTGTGTGACCTTGGAAAAGTCACTTAAACCTCTTGGGCCTCAATCTCCTCATCTGTAAAATAGGTTGGACTAGATGGCCATTGTGGCCCGTTAGAGATCAATAACCCTACTTTATAGTTTTCTTATACATTACTCCATGCATTCTATGATCTAGATACTTTATTTCCCATCTCCATGCCTTTGCACTAACTGTATTCCATGCCTGAAACTCTCTTCCACTCTACTTTATGGAATTAACTGGCTTTCTTCAAGATTCAGATCAAGTGCAACCTTCTCTACCAGGCTCTTTGTGGTGTGCTCAGGATTCCCCTCCAAGGTTGCCTTGTATCTGCTTTATAATCTTGTGTTTGCGTGTGTGTGTTGTGCGTGTGTGTATACATACACATACACATATATGCATACAATATCCCCACATACACACACACACATAAAGATATGCATACATGTTCACATACACACATACATATGCATCCACATATGCATATGTAGATATGTATACAAACATACCTAGTATCTTCCCCATTAGGATGTAAGCTTCTGAGAGCAGAGCCTATTTTGCTTTTCCCTTTGTATCTCTAGCCCCTAGCATGGTGCTTGGCACATGATAGCACTTACTCAATGTTTGCTTGCTTGTTTACATTATAAAGCAGATCACTATAAAGTGAAACATCACAAAGAGGATCATATTTTCCTATAGGAAGATTGTGAAACTTAGAAGTTGCTATTGTGATCAAGAACCTCAGTAGTAATTATTACTATTAGCACTATGTTAGAAAAAAGACAACAAAACTAAGATAATTTTTAAGATAAAATTTTACAACATCATATAAATGTGAATGAATCTACTGGTAATAAAAAAACTACCATGATATATAAGAAAGAACATCATCATGAATGGCGTAAGATAGGGAAAGTATTATTTAAAGAAAGATAATAGAAGACTACTAAAGAGAAATGACACACTTGTATATTTCTGGACGTTTTCTAGGAAGAGGACCTCGTGTTGAAGCATCTATGGGAATACAATCCTGAAAGAAGCAACAGTAAGCTTGGAAATTCACAATAACATCTTTCACATCAGGATCCAATGTCCTTGAAATAGCTTGATTTGAAGGTAGGTAATTTCTTCCTGACACTGAAAGCAAGAGCAGAAATAGCTTTAATATATTCAATTACCAAAGACTATCTAAAAAAACTGTAATTTAGAAAAATCTTGCATTTCTTTGAAAATTATTTTTAGATTACAACCTCGACATATCTTAAAGTTAATATAGTATAATA
Source organism: Vombatus ursinus (assembly GCF_900497805.2). Classification (NCBI taxonomy): domain Eukaryota; kingdom Metazoa; phylum Chordata; class Mammalia; order Diprotodontia; family Vombatidae; genus Vombatus; species Vombatus ursinus. Next base: position 18,537,103 of record NW_020950062.1, read on the forward strand.
TGATCTTAGATATTTTGAGGAAAATACATCTGAAGTGAATGTAAATCATGAAAGTGAATTTCTAAGGATTCATTTTGGGGTGAAAGTTGACATAGGTTATCTAGCACAGTCAAAAATTGTTGGCAACAACTGACAGAAACTTTAGAAACTTGGCTAAAAAGACTTTTTTTCATAAACATTTTCAATCTCTCCAGAATAATGAAGCACAAAGGTGTATAATAATAATGTGAAAAGTATAAAATCTGGTGCCTCTTTTGAACATATCTAGCCTCTTTGTGAAAGAAAAAAAAAGCTATGACTTTGTGTAGGAGTACTTAAGCTAATCTCAGGAAGTCAAACCTATGCCTTTAATTAAAAGATATTGAAGTATAAGTTATACAAAGCATTAATTAACACTAACCCCTTCCTGATGAATGCAGACTTCAATACTTCAAGGACCTGTGATTTCCTCAATGTGCAGACATCCTTCACCTCTGTCAAATGAGGCTGACCCTCTTGCCTCATTAGACTGTTTGATTTATTGCTGTGTTGGTAAAAATGTTAACTGATTGCAGTCACCTGATGATGAGCCTGGCCTAACTTAGCTAGGTTGGTTTTCACAGAGGGCAGACATACGATCCACAGCCAATTCCATACTGAAGCTTTTCCTGTTTGGTAGGGATGGTTAGAAATCCTGCTTGGTTTACCTACGCTTTGTGAACTCAGTATTACTTCCGTGCATAATGAGACATTGGAAAAGAACACTGGAATAGGTGAATGAATACCCACCTAGGTAGTATAAAGTACTAGTGTTCTTCTCGAGGTGCCAGTCTCCATTCCTACTAGTGTTCAAATCAAGTGGATTTGAGGATCCATTCCTCATATCAATAATATTGAACATATCAGCCTTTGGAGTGAAATTATGAGATATTATGACATAGTCTTCATCCTGTGTTAAAAAAAACCTACATTGTGATTTTCTTTATATTTTAATGTGAATATTATAAAATATAGTTAATTTTTACAGCTGTATAATTAGTTGCTACATGACTTTAGGGCTTTGAAAGTTTTCGTTTGCTTTTCCCTTTGATTGGCTATATATTTATAATATATTTGCTCACTCCTGTATCTTTTTAAAAGTGAAAATACTGTGACAATGAACAAATTAACAAATTTCTGAGTTAGATCTTATAAGGAAGATATGTCCTTTGAATACTCCAGTGATCTATAATAATTCCACTCCTAAAGTGTTTAACTTAGACTTCAGGGATAGCTTATATAAGTGCAGCTAACACATGGCCAAGATTTGGTAAAGGTTTCAATATTTAGATAAAGAATATTCAAAAACAGTTAACTAACAATTGTAAAAGATTATAGAGACAGCCATTGGAAGGAGTACTGTCCCTGGATTCTGAGGACCCCAGCTCAAATCTCAGCTCTGACATGCACCATCTGTGTAAACTCTAGCAATTCACCTCATCTCTCTGAGCCTCAGTTTTCTTACTTGTCAAATGAGAAGAGCACTAGGTACTTCTCAGGGTAGTTGTGAAGGAAAAGTACGCTTAAACCTTAATGGCTATAGAAATGTGAGTCACTGTTACTCTAAATATTTTTTTTTCTTACCTTAAATCCATAGAATGTGGAGGCATAGGATATATTAATGATGTGTTCTGTGCCTTTAAAATACCAATTAATATGACTTGCATTTGGGATCAATGCCATCCATCCAGACATATGAGTCAGTCGTTTCTTTTGAAATGGAATAATGCTTGTGCCTATATAAAAGCATGGAAAAAAATGAATTAATATCTATCAGTATCTCTGAAAGGCTCCTACTTTCATAAGTTAAGTGCAAGTGGGAAATCTCTCCCGGCTTTTAGTATTATGCAGAAAGTTTAGGAAAGCATTTTATTGTAAATACCCTAGAAGGGTTCTTAACCTTTTTTTGGTGTTGTGAACACTTTTGGCAGTCTGGTGAGGCCTGTCTACCCTCTTCTCAGAATAATATTTTTAAATGCATAAAATAAAATAAATAGAATTACAAAAGAAGCCAATTACATTGAACTAGTTATCAAAATATTTTTAAACCCAAGTATATATGCCACAGGTAAAGAACCCCTACTCTAGAATTTCTTTGCTTTACTTAAAGTTCTAAATGTTTCCTATTATAAAATGCTAAAAGCTTTTATTTTCTGTTCAAAATATAATTGTAAATCTATTTATATTTTGGTAATAAGAATCTTTTTAAAAGTATCTGACAGTTTTGACTTAAAGTATAGGTTAATGATTCATCTTCCCATCTGTATTTTAAGTTAAATAACCCTACCCAGAAGTGGGAAAGAGAAAATAGGAGCAAGGCCCTGGTATCACATGCCAGTCATGTTCTATATAGGGCAGAAACATCAAGGGACCAAAGGGAGGAATAAGTTTTTGGGGTTAATAAGAGTTTGAAGAGATGCTGTGCAGAAACCAAAGACTGTCTGCTAAGTTTAAATCCTAAAATGAATGAGAGTAGCTTATTGAGATACTTAACCCCTTAATTAAGAACTTGACTCTGGTGGTGGGGTGCAGGCCATGACTCAGAGATTTTTCACTAGTGAAGCAGTAAGCTTGGAAATAGAATGGCTGTGAGTCCTGAAAAGGACCAAAGCATCCTGAAGCCACTTATTACCAAAACTTTTAGAGAAGATTTAAATTCAGGTGCTGGGAGAGGTAGCCACAAGGAAATGGACACAATACAAGATTCCAGACTGGGAAGGGAGAGAGAATGAGTTATACTGGCATGAGGCAGGGAGTACACTTAAAGTAGAGATAGTGTAAGTTGATACAGAAGGCACTCAGATTTTAAGTCATTTCATAGAATCATAGAATTTTAGATTTGGAAGGCACTTCAGTTGGCCATTTATCCCAATCCATAACTAAAAATAAATTCCCACTATAAACTACCTAGCAAGAAATCATCAGTCATTCTTTGAGGGTTCTGCTAGTGACTGTGGAGAGAGGGGCAGGTAATTTTTCAAGATATCTCATTCCATTTTTAGATAGTTCTATTAGGAAGTTTTCCTGTCAAGCCTTAATTTGCCTTTTTGCAACTTCTAGCCATTGTACTTAATTTACCCCCTGAGACCAAAGAGAAGTCCAACCCTTCTACTCAAAATCCTTCTCGTATTCAAGCTGTACTTGGAAACAAATCTCTAACAGTCATGTTCCCCTAGAGACTTCTTTTCTCAAAGCTAAACACTTCCCATTACCACCTGTGAGTAGTCTGAGCTGCCCCACTGGGGACCCAACTGGTCAGTTCCAGTTGGGCAGCTTAATTCTTCTCCTCTTCTCCCTGCTCCTCCCCTTTTTCTCCCCTCCCTCTCCCTTCCCTTTCCTTTTTCTCTTTTCTCCTCTCTCCACATGGGGTATCATGCCCTTACCTGAGGGTGCTCTGCCCAAAAGAAGATAAATTTTCAAGGCTGAAACATACCTAGATATCTTGGGGTTTATTGGCTAGATTTCCTTCTTAAAGACCATGCCTTAAACCCAGTTCACTCTGGCTCTCATTCATCGGCCAACAATAGGTCCTACCCAAATATCGCTTAATGGTTATTGTTTGGGCCCTGCTGGTTCAGGGTGAATATAATTGTTTCTCTTTCGGCCAGAAACTCTGAGGGTCTTCCCCTCCCAGTTTGATATTTTTTTTTATTATTAAAGGGGCCATCCCTCGGCTCACTTCTCAAACAGCCCCAATCATTGAATGAGCATTGCCTCAGTCAAAGTAAGAAATCGGAAAGACCTTAATTTAAAAAGGCCAAGGCTTCCTACTGCATCCTGAGCCATCTCCAGTTGTCCTGACCTATATCTAGCTACTGGACCCAGATGACTCCAGAGGAGAAAGTGAGGCTTGACTTTGCACAGCCCTCTGTCACTTCAATTGATTAGCAAGTCATGGCATCATCTTCCTGATGTCGGTCTTCTTCAAGAATGAAGGACAAACTGACAGGGTATGGGCCCCTGGGAAACCCCTGCTTCCCCAACACACACACACACAACCTGAACTTCCCTTGAATTTTCCTACGTGGCAAAGTCTCTGGTGTTTGCCTGAGGCATCGACCCATACCAGTAATCCTCTCACCTGGCCTTTCCTTGTGGCCTATGCCCAATCTCCCAATTCTCTGTTACCTCTAACCTAGCCCAGCCCTTCATTGTCTGTTACCCTGGATTGCCTGGCCACTTCCCACCCTTGATTCTATCTAGACCTCTTCTATGTAGCCCAGGTCCCTTGCATTCATGTGGGCCACACAGCTCTTTTTGGTACCTGCCAGTCACCATAGCCCACTGTCCACTCCCATCCAGATCTTCCCACATATCTTTTTCCCATAAAAACAGTTAGTCTCATCTACCAAAGAGCAGATTCTTAGAATCTCACCCACCCTGATGGGTGTTCTAATAAACCTTGTCTTTGGCTGAAAGAAGGCTTGGGTGGAATTCATTCAAGGCAGGACCTGTGAAGCTCACCCTTGAATTTCAGGGTCCCACCACCCCTAGACCTCAACAGTCCCTCCTACTCCAGATGTATCTGACCAGGGAACTGAACACTGACACTGTCTCCTCCTTATTCTTGAAAATTATGCTTCTCCATTTGACAAAAGAATCCTTTAGTTTTTTTGCCTACAACATCACACACTTGTTTTTATATCTTTCCCTCAAATTGTCTCTTTTAATCATTGTTAATTTTGCATATGCCAAAAAAATCACATTTCCCTAGTAATTTAGTTTACTGAAAGAAATTGTACTCTGGAGTCTTCCCTGGGCCTGTATATCAGAAGGGAAGCAGGTGCTGCTAAATTTCTTACACAGGACACAACCATGCCATCTACTGCTAACTCAAGCAAATAGCAAGCACAGGACCCTCAAAAGTAAGATGAGAAACATCAGATCTGGAAAGGATAGTAGAGTCATTTTTAATGACTCTAATTTTATAGTGGAGGAAACCGAGGCTGACAGAATCTATCCAGTCATCCATGGGTGGTGACAGAGGAGGGATTTATACCCAGTTTTCTCACTCCAAATCTAACCCTTTCCACTGTTACGACAAAAGTGAAGAAATGAATAGTGTATTATTACCTACCACTGCTTAGACACCATTGTTGCCATGAGAACAATGAAGGTGGCAGAAGTGGTTATTATCCAGCTAAAGCTAATTCAGAGGAAACTAGAGGGCACAGCCAGTCAGGCACATATATGCACAAAATCACCTGGTCAGTAAATACACTAACAGAACTTTGAGTGCACCTAATTAAAAGAAGACCTTTCTAAACTTGAGTTGCTATTATCTATCTCAGGTCAAACTCCCTGCCTCTACCCACCCTCCTCCCCCCTCCCTCCCCAGACTCTGTGCTAGGCAACTTGGACTTCAGTGATCTTGGTTTTTGACTACTTCTATTCCACATACTCTTTCTTACCTCTGGCACTCCATACATATGTCTTACCTCAGCTTGTTTGCTCAATGGTTCAGGCCACTAACTATTCAGGAATTTCCCTGCCCCCCCTTCCTGCCTCAAACCTGGAAGGCATCAAACAGCATCATGGAATCGATAAAGCCACAGCCCAAGGGCAGGTTTTGAACTCAGGCTGGAGTAGGAAGAAACTACCATCATAGAGATCAAAGTGAATTATTCAAAGACCATGACAAGCCCAGATGCAACTAAAGAGACATTTTGCTGTGACATCTTTATAACTTCAGTTCCTCACCTGTAAAATTAGGATATTAATAGCAACTATCTCACAGAGGATTGTTGGGAGGTTAAAATGAGATAAAATATATAAAGTGCTTTGTAAATCTTAAAGTGTTATCTGTGTTAGCAGTTATTATTACTACTACTAATAGCTAATGTTTATCTCATCTAATAATTTAATAATAACAATAATCTAATAATGACCCAAACCATGATCATTAGTAGCAATAATCGCAACTAATATTTATATAGTGTTTTCAGGTTTGCAATGTGCTTTAAAATACTTTATTTCACTTTATACTCACACCAATACTGCCATGAGAAAGGTGCTATTACTATCTCCATTTTATAGATAAGGATAATAACAGTACCTATAATGATAACATAATAAAATAATGATCTAAACTATTGTTGATAATAGTAATAGTTTAAGTCAATCTAGTCCCCTCAAACACATTTACATAAAATTTATGAGAAGTTGGACAATTAAATTAAACTTGCCGAAGGAGTCTGAAAGAACCACATCTTTTTCCAACAGAGAGACTGGGGAAGGTTTGTTGAATGCTAAGCGATGAAAGCTGACAGAGGAGTCACAAACTGATCCAGGGAAACCAATGCTCCATTCAGCTTCTTGTTTGCAATGTGCAAGGTCTAACAACGAGCTGTGTGGAACAACTGAGTGTCCTTTGCGTTCTGTGGAATAAACACACATTTTATTGTTCTCACTTCATTGCAGCAAATTAAGAAATGATGGATTGCTTACTATACACAGTAGAGTCATAATTTTCTCATCCTTGGCAAGTGACATGATACAAAACCTCAATTGAGCAAGAGGGGGCAGAGACCCTAAGCGGCTGGCAGAGAGGCTACTGAAGGAGGGAAAAGGAAGTGGGGGTAGGAGGAGGAATTCATCTCAGTCTAACCTCTGTTCACTCCCTCTTTTTAAACCAATTGTCTTTTGCTAACTAAAACTGCTAATTCTACCTCCTAAAATACTAGAAGTACTCTCAGATCCTTTTAAATTTGGCATCCTTTAAGGTCAGAACCATTGGGCAAAGCCCTGAACACTCTATCCTGGTTATAGCTCTCACTGACGTACAGGACCTGTGACCTATTTAATTACATATTTTGTTATTTTCTTTCTGAATTCATTGCCTTAAAGTATCTGGATTTTATAAGTAATATTCTATTTTCCCCCAATTACATATTAAAATAATTTTTAACATTTTTTTTGTTTTGAGTTCCAAATTCTATCCCTCCCACCCTTCCCCCTTCCCTGAGATGGTAAACAGTCCAATAAAAGTTATATATGTGCAATTATGTAAAACATAAGTACCCGGATTTTAAGAAGAATAATAGCTGACACTTTATATAATGACTTTAGAGTTGCAAAACATTTAACATATATTTTTCATTTGATCCTCACAACAGACTTATGAGGTAGATATTACACCTCTTAACTCTGTTTTACAGATAAGGAAACTGAGGTTAAGTAAGCTTAAATAGCTTGTCCATGATCATATATCCAGTGTCAGAAACAGGATTGGAACCCAGGCTTCTCTTGCCTTGAGGTCTCGAACTCTAAATACTATAGCATTCTGCTTCTCAAAAAAAAAAATACAATAGACCAATAACATACAGTTCTACCTAAACTCACAGAAACATTGATGAGAATAAAATGAAACTATATATAATAAAGCCCTTTGAAATACAAAGTGCTACACAGGTATAAAGTGTTATTATTGTTATGAGACTAATTAAAATGATCAAAGAATCTATAAAGCCTTCCCAATTGACATCAAATTTGAATGGATATTTGAAAAGAAAAAATGCAAATACTTTTAAGATTCACAACATTTTTTTTCAGCCAAAGACTAGGTTTATTAGAACATCTGTAATATTGGGCAGACTCTTAGGGATTCTGAACATTAGTGGGCTATTGGCTAGATTATAAGAATCTGAGCCTAAGATTCACAACATGTTAAAAACTTCTCTAAAATGACTTTTTAGAACTCAAAGGAGCATTATATGTTTCAAAAAAAAATTTTTTTTTTAAAGTGAGGCAATTGGGGTTAAGTGACTTGCCCAGAGTCACACAGCTAGTAAATATTATGTGTCTGAGGCCGGATTTGAACTCAGGTTCTCTTGACTCCAAGGCCAGTGCTGTATCCACTGCACCACCTAGCTGCCCCTCAAAACTGCTTTTATCAACCTAAGAATCATGTATGTCAAATAAAGAGAATTTACTGTAACTTGTCATTAGCATAACAGACTATATGCTTTTAATAAACTTTCATCTTCTGAGGATGTTTGAGGAAGATGGGCTCTGGTTAGTTGAATATCCTTGTTTCCATAGAATCAGAATACAACAAAATACTCAACACTAAAATTCTGCTTAATATAATGTTATCACGTTATCTTCTTCTGCTACGTTATCTGGGGGTTTTTGCCATGAACATTAGATATCATTGTATGCTATAGTGGAGTTAGAATGGGCTGAATCTGTACTAATTCCATGTTGTACATACAGTTTAAAATAAATGTTTGTTGTCAACTTGTTTATTTGTCACTGGTCTTTCTTCTGATCAATCAAGAGTGTACAATTTGTAGAAGAAAATTCTATTAGTCTTTCTAGTTTTTTTAATTTCGGGTAAGTGACTGAACAGTCAGTCTTGTTTCAATTTTCTCAGGCAATGAACTGTGAATATTTGCTTAGAAGACATGCCTCTCCCCTTAAGAGGCTATATAGCACAGTGGCTAAGTGTTGAATTTATAGCAAAAAAGACCTGGTGCATGGTGGGAGCCGGAGCTTGGGAATGTGACCTAAGACTACACAGAGAATGTAAACAGCAAAAGAAGCTCCAACCATCCCATGGGAGAACTTGCATGTGACCATGGGGCATCCCTATGCCATCCCTATGCCTTCTTTGTCCAGTTTCTACATAATACCTGGCCTGACATGGGGTTGGGGAGAGGATCTATTTTACTTTGTTCTGCTACCACTCAGGACTGACTTCTTGTGAGTAAGTTCCCCAGTTAACCCTAATAAAACCTATTAATAATCAAGTTGGCATGGGCCTTTCTTCAGTGTCTCATTATTCTCTAGGAGAATATGCCACCTTACAATTGGCATTATCAGGACAGAACAGGGTCTGCCTCCTTGCCCTTAGGTTCCTATCCTACCTCTGAAATATATTAGCTGCAGGAACAGTGCCTACCTTGCAAGGCCCTCGTGAAGACTAAATAAGATGATAATCACAGAGAAACTTTGCAAATTTTAATGCACTGTTATTATAATGCTTATAATTAAATTTGAAAAGCTAATTTTAGAATTCAACAAAAATTGATTTGGTTGTAATATAAGAAATATAATATACCTAGTGCCTGAAAAATATCTGAAAAGGTTAAAAATCGTCCTTTATGTACTAAATTACATATAATTCAGATATATGTACATATTATATGTTATATTATAAATGGAAATATGCTGAAACAGATATGTGGTGCAGAGAAGAGAGCAGTAGGCCTGGCTTCAGGAATAACTGAATTCAAAGCATATATCAGGCATATGCTAGATGTGTGACCCTGGGAAAGTCACTTAACACTAATTTGCCTCAGTTTCCTCATCTATAAAATGAGAATAATAATAGCACCTACCTCCTAGAGTTATTGTAAAGATAAAATGAGATAGTGATAATGATCATTATTATTATTGTTATATTCCATTATATGTGGAATGTTAGGTTATATTATGATATAGAAGTAGCTAGGTAGTGCAGTGGATAGATCACTTGTCCTGAAGTCATTTAGATCTGAATTCAAACCCAGCCTCAGACACTTTTAACTATCTGTGTGACTCTGGAGAAGTCACTTAACCTCTCTATGACTCAGTTTCCTCATCTGTAAAATGGGTGTAATAATGGGATCTGCCTCCCAGGATTGTTGTGAGGATGAAATGAGATAGTATCCATAAAGTGCTCTGCTAACCTTAAAGCACAATATTATTATTTTTATTTTTATATTAGAAATAGCAATACCTGTAAGTGAACCATCAACATCAATCAGTACAACTTCATGTTCCCATCGAAATCCAGCTTTGTTTGGTGCATGAAAGTACTGAATGTCTATAAATTTGGCACTCCAGCCTCCGCACGCATCATTGCAAACTCCAAGAATGGATGTCACTCCCAAGGCAACACAGTTTGGACGGTCAAAGTTCATGAAACGTACAGAAGATACTGTTAATCCTTCATTAAATGGGAGAAGTAGACCCTTTGAAGTACAGTGCAAAGGGCCCAGTCCCAGTTCATCAAGGTGACCAATTATCTTGGCATTTTTTATCAGTGCCCCCTTGGTTTCACCCCACCCTCCCACATATGTAGCCAGAATTCTCTTGGTTTCTATCCCAACATCAGCATTATTGACCATCACAAAGTTGTGGAACTGAAGGGCTCCCCCATTGACCCATTCAGCTCCTTTTTGGCAATTCCAGGTAGTCAATGAGTTAAACACTGCAGGCAAAGGAATGGTGGATGTACATGATCCTGTTTGCATGGGGAAATATTCTTCAAAAATCCACAAACCAAACCAACCTTGTGAATGAACAGTATTGTTAAAGAATTCTCCTAGGGGAACTCTTTTTTGACAAATATTTGGGTCATAGGATGGTCCATCAGGGTGGTTATTCATTCGGTACCAGAAACCAAAATGAGTGCCACCAGCAGCAGCATTGTGCCTTATGGTATTATTTGGGTTGGTCACCCAAAATGCAGCTGGAGTGACATCATCATTTAGCAGGCTAGTGCTTTGCTGAACAAATATTGCCAGGTTATATTGAAGGATATTGCCATGTTCAATCCCATCTTCTATGAAAAATGCTCCTCCTTTGATGTCATAAATGATGTTCTTCTCAACAAGAAGGTGGTGTGTGTTGTGAATGGTAACTGCTCTATTATAGGTCTGGTGAATGGCACAACCCCTTACATAAGATCTGAACTTCAAATCTCCCAGCAGATGCCAGTGTATGGGATATCGGCCCAACCGGAAAGCCTGACCAGCATGGAATACCTATTAGATACAAAATCCACAATTACATGAGTCAGAATAGTGTAGTAGTGGATAGTGCTGGAGCTAGAGTCAGGAAGACCTGGGTTTGAAAATCTTACTTCAGACACCTATTGGTTGTGTGACCCAGGGCAAGTCACTTAATTTCTCTCTACTTCAAATTCCTCATCTATAAAAATGAGGCAGTTGGCTCTAATGGCTGCTGAGGGCCATTCCAGCTTTAAATCTATGACCATTTTCACATGTCTCTTAGATATTTGCTTCTCTAATATGTCATAGTAGAAAGGTTTTTGGACTTGTAATCAGAGTACCAGAGTTCAAATCTTAGCTCTGCTAATTCCTACCTATAAGACCACAGTCAAGTCACCTAATTTCTCTGGCTCTTTGTTGTAAAATAAGCAGGTTAAACTAGATGATCCTAAAGGTCCCTTCTGCCCTTTAAGGATTAATAGTCACATTTTAAGGGGGCAGCTAGGTAGTACAGTGGATGCAGTACTCACCCTGAAATCAGGAGGACCTGTAATTAAATCCAGCCTTAGACACTAACTGTGTGACCCTGGGCAAATTACTTAATTCCAAGTGGTTCAAAAAAAGAAAAAAAAAGAAAAAAGAAAAGAAAGAAAGAAAGAGTCTCATTTTAAAGATGAGGCACTCTCTGTCAAACACGAAAGGTGAATTGCCCATAATCGCAGTTTTAATATGAGGAGGTACGAAGACCTAGGTTTGTTAAGTCCAGTGATCTATTCACAGTGGGATGCTGCTTCTCAGGACCTAATGTAGGAGGTGATGAGGGGCAAAACTATCACCTATAAAATCACCTACTATCACCTAGCTGGAGATAGAGAGGAGGAAACACTGTTGATAAGATCATAGCATCAACTGCCAATAAATTGCTACTGACAAGGTGGGAAAGCCAACCCAGCTGAAGTAGTCAGTCAATAAACTAGTATTTATTAAATGCCTACTATGTGCCAAGCACTGTGCTAAGCACTGGGGATACAAAGAAAGTTACAAAGAACACAATCCCTGGTCTCAAGGAGCAGCAGAGCACCCTGAAGAAGAGGCAGGAGGCAGCATGTTCCAGGTGAGTCTACCATCACCACCACATTACCACCTCAACCATCACCTCTCTTAGGCCCTGAGATTCAGCTAAAACAACCTTGCTCGTTTTATAGATGAAAAGTCTAAGGCCCCCAGAGGTTAGGAAACTTTCTCAATCTTACAGCCTAAGAACCTGAGCCCAGAGTCCTAGAAATAGCAATGCTTCGTACCCACAAATCTTGCTTCTAGCCCCAGTCCTTACAGCCACTGTCCAGGGAATTCACTCCTGGCAATTGCTTTTTTCAGGTACTGTAGCCCATGTCTCTTCAGCAACCATAGTTACTAAATTACCCTCCCCCCTCCAAAAAATCCTGAAACTATCAATTGGTTTAACATCAGAACTAGATATAATTTTATCAGTGAAAATAATGTTAAGGAATGTACAATGCCTTCTCTTTTGCCTCTCCTTAACTGTAGGCCTTTTGACCAGACTTGCAGCTAAAACTTCCTATCTTTCTTGTCTCCCCCCATTAAAATGTGAACTTCTTAAGAGCAGAGACTATCTTTGCTTTTCTATTTGTATCCCCAGTGCTAAGTACTAACTACAGTGCTATGAAACTAGTAAGCCCTTAACAAATGCTTTTTCATTCATTCATTCATTCATAGGTCTAGAGCTGTAAGGAAGTATACCTAGTGGTGGGGGGATAAATGTTTAACAACTGACTCTCCAGGAAAAAATATTTGTTTTAAGCTCAATCTGCATTATTGATATTTTCCTATCACTTTATTGTCTAGATAGTCAACAAAACAGTAAATCAAGCCTTAATTTGTAGTGTTTGCCGATTTCAGAGGTGAAAATGCTCACATTGAAAACCTAATATTTGGCTCTCAATACCCATTATGAGCTATATAATGACCCATTATATAATACACCATACACCTCAGAAGCCAGGTAGACTGATCTGCTCATTTTACAGATGAAGAAACTGAGGCCCAAAGAGGTTAGATAACTTGTCCAAGGTCATACCTTCAAGAGACAATTTGCAGGTAGAATTGACAGAATATAATGATTGTTTAAATATGAGGAGTGAGGGAGACAGAGGAGCCAAAGATGAGGAGCTTGGATGTCACCTTGGTGATTAGCATGGATGCTGATATCACCAACAAAAGGTGGAAGTCAGAAAGAGGACTGACCATGAGAACTTGGAACTATTCAGGGAAGAGAAGACATGGCGGGGTGGGGGGAAGGAACTAAGTACCTATCTTCAAATATTTGAAAGCCTGCCATGTAGAAAATAAATAAGCCTTTTTTCTTCCTACCAGACAACAAAACTAAGAGAAATGGGTAGGAGTTGGAGAGGTACAGACTTAGATAAGGTGTAAAGAGAAAATTCCCCACAATGAGAGCTATTCAAAAGTAAAGTGGGTTATCTCAGGAGCTAGAGGTTCCCAAATCACTAGAGGTTTTCAAGCAGATAGATCTCTACTTATAAATGTTGAAGAGGGAATTACTATTCAAGTATGGGCTGGATTAGTTGATCTCAGAGTGCCTTCTAGCTCTGAGATGCCATGAATGTGGCCCTGGACTGGATGAGGTTGAAGTACTCATGAGGCATTCAGGTAGTGATCATAGGATTCAGAGCTGAAAGGGATTCTAAAGAGCATCTGGTTCAACCCCTTCAATGAAAGTGTACAGTAGGTAGTTGAAATTGAAGATCCAGGATGTGATGTTTAAAAAGTTCAAGAGATGTAGTTTCTGGGTAATTTAATCATTTTATTAATAATGCCAGCGGATGGTCATTTGGTCATCTCTCTTAAACCAAAAACCCCTCATGGTGGTGGGCTCACAGTTTATATGCTCTTGGAAGAGTAGCTGTTCCTGAGGGTGGCAATCATCTCTAACTAGTTAACAATTAATAAGAAGATGAATATTACAATGAGAGGCTTGGCTATATTAGAATAAGGGTCTTGGGATATGTGACTTGGATCACCCAAATTTTGGTCAAAGAGTTTCCATATCATTTATCTGACAAAAGGGAGTATCCACATTTTCTTGTACCAGTCTGAGCAAACACAATGAGCAGGAATGCATCCATTAGCCTAAATTTAGAATTTCTTTTATGGTCTTTGATTAGATCTTTGCCATCCTGGTTGGGTAAGTCTTTTAGAAAGATTTCCCACACTGGTTGATTTCTGGATGAGGAAGTAGAAAAGGAAAAAACCTTGGTCTTAATGCAAAAATTAGTTATTAATACAAGAGAGGAATAATCATTTCTCTCAGGGGCTTGTGAAAAAGGTCAGATTTGAGACCTAAATCAAGGAGCTTTCATCTAGATGAGATAGCTAAAGCTATGAAAGTGGGTGGGATTGTCAAAGAAGAGAATTTAGAAAGAGATGAAATGAAGACATGACTAAAATCTTGGGTAATGACAACATTTTGTGAACAGAATGAGGAAAGTGGGTGGGATTGTCAAAGAAGAGAATTTAGAAAGAGATGAGATGAAGACATGACTAAAATCTTGGGTAATGACAACATTTTGTGAACAGAATGAGGAAGACAAATTAACAAAGAAGACTGAAAAGTATGGAATATCTGGGAAATTTCCCTTTTTAATTTCTTGAAATATGAAGTCTAGGCTTTTTTTTTTTATTATGGCTTTCAGGCAATCCAATAATTCTTAAATTATTTCTCATCAATTTCTTTTCCAATGAGGTAATTTTCTTATGAGATATTTCAATCTATTTTCTTTATAAATAGAAGATATTCTTCTATTTTAAAACTCTTTTGACTTCATTTTATTGTTTCTTGATGTCTCATGGAGTCTTTAGCTTCCACTTGTCTAATTCTAATTTTTAAGGAATTATTTTCTTAAGTATTTCTGCCCCTTTTACCAAGCTGTTAGTTCTCTTTTCACAATTTTCTTGTCCTGCTATCATTTCTTTCCCCAATTTTTCTCTACTGTTATGATTTTTAAAATAATTTTTCTCTTTTTTATCTATTTCTTTAGCTCTTCCAGAAATTCTTGTTAGGCTTGTTTCCAATCTGCATCTCTCTATGAGATAGTTTTAAGTCATTATCTTTTGAGTTTGAATCTTGCATTTCTGTCATCACAGCAACATTTTATGGTCAGGTTCTTCTTTTGTTATTTACTCATTTTTATAGTCTGTTTCTTGACTTTGGACTCTATATTAGAATTTGGCTTTGCTCACCTCTGGGAGTGTGTGTGGTGGGGGGGATGTCTGGCTTGATTTTATGACTTTTATGTCCTGTTACTTTCACACCTTGGTCTGGCAGTTTGTAAGTTTTCAGTGCTTCCAAGATGGTGTGATCTGTGGAGGGGTCTAGTCACTGCCCTCCTGGTTTTTACTTTGTCCATACCCAGGTATGGGTACTCATGCAAGCACTGCTCTCCTGTGCCCTGGAACTGTAACCCAGAAATGGGTAATGGGCAAAGTAGCTGCCAAATGGTACCTGGTCCTGCTCCCAGTGCTAACATAAAGGTCTTCCCAGAATCACTTTCTAACCATGTGTTCAGTCCCCTTACCAGCCCTGTGCTTGGGGCATTCCTAGTACTGATGCTGCTGCCACCACTGCTACCTCAAAGGCCCACAGCTGGTGTCACTTCCACCTCGCTCTTAGTCAGCCCCCACTCCAGTGTCTGCAGACCATTATTTCTTTTTTCTTATGCTGTCTAGCATTGGAAAAAAGTGACTCTGTTACTATTTGTTGGTCATCCCACTCATAATTCAGTTTGATGCACATTTAAAAATTTCTTTAGAGGGGTGTGTTGGGAACACTTGGAAAAAAATGATCACTTCACTCTGGCATCTTTGCTCTGCTCCTGAGATAATATTTGCGAAGCATTTTACCAACCTTAAAGCACTATACAAATGCTAGCTATTAATTATTATTACACTAGCTAATCATTCATTTGCCACATGAGAGGAATGTGAACCTATTGAAAATGCACTGCTTACCTCCACATATTCTATTCTTCCCGTGACTAGATCTGCACTAGGTCCAGGAGCGTGAAACATAATGCAGGCTCCAAACTGGTCACTTCCTATTTCTTCACCAAACTTCCCTTGTAGACATGTCTGGGTGGCAAATTCCCCTTAAAAAAAGATGTTAGTGCATAATTTCAGCAGTGATTACATTAGTCCATGTATACTTCTAAGCATATCGATAAAGGGATTTTGATTGATTTCATCAGGGCTTTTCCATGAGTAATTTAGGTGAATGAGCCCAGTCCATTGTATAGCACTTTTCAAAGCTTTCATATCTATCATCTTCTTTCATCCTTGTTTCCTTTGAGGTAGATAGGGCAGCCATTATTATCTGCATTTTACAAAAAAGGAAGTTGTGGCTAAGAGATGTGAAGCGATTTGTCCAAGCCATGCTACTAGTTAGCAACTGAACAAACCAGAACTCTATTTTCTTCTGAGTGAATTTCTATTATGCCACCTTGGTTCTGGACAGAGAAGGGACTTTGCGGAGTCTAAGCAGGGTAGGGACTTTGTTTAGTTTCTGTATTCCTAGTATCCCACATTGCAGACATTTACTAAATGCTGTAATAAAAAGTGAATTGAGTCGAATTTATGTAAGCCCTTTTTCTATATAATGCAAAGAATGTTGTTATTAGTTGTTCAGTGGAACTCATTGTAGTAATAATCATGCTTGAGTGAAATATCCGAGAGAAATGTAAAATATATTAGGCCACATTCTGTAACTGTATATATAACAGTCCTCTAATAGCTCTATTTTTACAGATGACATCCCAGAAGACAGGAATTGTATAGCTTTTTGAAAATAAAAAAAAGAGGCTAAATGAGTGAAAAATGGATAGCCAGTCTTCTATCAGCTTTTCAGATGGTCAACTGATTATGATCTTGCATTCGTAAATTGAAACTAAATTACATAGAACACTAGATCATAATAAAAGAAAATTCAAACGTGGAATAAACAAGTCTATAATTGCAGCAAAAGTAAAGGACCATATAATTTTCTATCAAAAGGGTAAATAGTTTCTGTTGCTTCAGAAACTACTGATTTTCTTAAGGCTTTATTTCAAGGGTATTTAATTTTTTTGTACAGCCTTCAAACTAACACATTTTTCCATATTTCATTATTAAAAATGCACTACTGAAATGCTTTACTTTTAAGAACCTTAAACACACTTCTGAATTTCAGCAAACGATAATGTGGTCAACAAGGACTTTGACTTGCATTTTAAAATGAATGTATCTTCAAATAATACAAGAAAATTCTGAACAAGGGTAGCATGATTAAGCAAGTTACATTAACACTATGAAAATACCTGTATCAAATCCATCAGGACATGCTGGTATTTTATCATTCCACATTACATTATTGGAGCCTCTCACTACAATATTTCTTGTAAGAACACCAACTTCTGCCCTTGCTTCAAACAATGATCCATCAGGAAGTGTGATGGTCTTTCCTAAATGCATGTATTTCAAGGGATTGGTTAACTTTACAGACATGCCATCCTCAGAAATGGATGCAATTGTCTTCTTTTCATTCTCTCTTTGACTGTGTCTGTGAAACAAACACAAAATAAAACCATAAGATTAATATGAAATGCATGAGCATATTATGTGTTTATTAGTTTTATGTTAAACTTACTATCTGTGAGGAGATTGTGGGTAAGGAAATGAGAAGGAATATAAGTGCTCAAAGGATCATGTATCAGGCTGTTTATTACTCACTGGCATGCAAGAGTGTGGCTATCTAATCCTACAATGCTATTGGTGCACAAATGAAGAGTGGCTTAGGCATTTAGTGGCATTGTATCTTGATTGAGAGCCCAGATCTCTAGGTCTCTGCCCTTCTGTCTGATTGTTGTTTCCGGGATGATTCACAAGAAATCAATTACATTGAAATACAGTCCTCAAAATATTAAAAGTTCCAAGTTCACAGACTCCCTGAAACCTGTTGTTAGACCCCATAAGGTTCTGGGTTAAGAGATTTTGGGTCTCCCAGTTTAAGACCCTGCTTTAAAACCTACTCTAGGAAGCTTTCCCTGACTTTTTCCCCACCCCCATATAATGTCCTGTCCTTCCTTTCTCTCCCGAAGTATTTGACTTTTCTTCTTTCGGGAACTCCTGTATTATTTTGAAATATAGTTATTTGTATATGTCATATACCACTACTAGCATATTTTGTTTAAATTTCTGATCTCCCTAAGTACCTAGCCTGGTGTTTTGCATATTGAGGGCTCTTAATAAGTATTTGTTGAATTGAATATAAAGTTCTAGGATATAGGAGCTGTATTTTTTCTATGCTTTATATAATAACTAAGCATACTCTCTTAGTTTTTGCTACATAGAAACTGAAAAGAAAATGGTTGAAAAGGATGAAATGGAAAGAGAGAACTCAGTATGCTTAGACCAGAATCTAAATTGCATAGTTCTCAATGATTTCTCATTGAAAGACATTTCTATAAAATAGACTTTTAAATATTCTACTGAGACATTCTTACTACTGTGATGCTTTTGCTAATACACTATTAAAGTTTTTTTTCAGATGTCAGAACATAAGCTTGGAAGTTAAGTATATACTTAACTCTCTTTAGCATCTACACATCTATTTTTAACTTGTAAAATGGCAAAGTGACAAAAAATGCCAGCTTGAGTCTTAATTTCCTTTAAAAAAAAACCTCTGAAATTTAATGTGTGTCACAGCCTTAACATTATTGAGTGGTTTTCTGTCTTGAATACCATTTATTTCTTGATAAATGTAGGCATTTCTAATCTTACTGTTGCCTGTGATTTGAGCAATAAAGTGAAATTAATTCTTTTCTTTAAAAACAGCGTAGTGATATTGTTAGGCTGGTGGTCTTTATTTTATTTCCTGTCTGCTAAAGTATATGATTCAACAGAAGGAAGAATTGGAGGTAATTTTAGCAAAAAAAAAAATCATGATTTAGAAGGTCCTGTGGATATCAACTCCTATTCTTGTGGATTCCTCCCCACCCCCCCAATCATTAAAAACAACTGGAATCAGGACAGGCAAGTGCCACAAAAGGCGAGCTATAGTCACTAAGCAGAGACCTCTGTTTCTTTAGTGATCCCTAAGAAACTCCATTAGAGTTTGGTATTTTGGTAAGTGCCACTTGATTCACCTGAAGTGTTAAATTAAGTGAAAATCACCCTCTATGTTCCATCTTGGTTTTTAGAGCCTTCTCTTGCTGTACCTGTGTCCAGTAGTTGCAATCACAATTTCATCTCCCACTTTCCATGTTACAGCTTCCTGTAAAACCAGAGTGCTCTCTCCTGCTTGTGCGGCCTGAGCCAATCGAGTCCAGGTCACAGGAACAGGTAGACCTAGAACAATACAAATTCCAAACAAACATACAAATCCCAAGTTTGTACATATTTTCTCAGGCATTCATATCTTTACAAGCAAAGTACTAAGGTTGGATTTTACATTGATTCATATATATAATATAAACATACATATATATATATACATGCATATATGCAGTTATAAATATGTATACATAGCATCTTCCCCTGGATTATGGGCAGATTTGTAGTAAGTTTTTACCTTAGCATTTCACCCTTCTTCATATTTAAAAAAAATGTAAGTATAGTGCCTTTTGCTATACAACTACCATCATAGGATTAATGGTTGGGAGGGCCCTTAGAGACCATCTTATCCAATTCCTTCCCCACATAGATGAGTAAACTGAGGTCCAGAGAGGTTAAGTGATTTTTGTAAGGTCACATAGGTTAATCAAAAAAGCAGAGCCAGGATTTAAACCCAAGAATCAAACTCTAAATCAAGCAACTTATTCAGTGTGTCAGGGGAAAGTGTATTGGATTTCAAGCCAGAAGACTCAGAACCTCTGTCTGCCACTTACTACTGGTGTGACATTGGACAAATTGCCTGACCTCTCTGGACCTCAGCTTACTCACCTTTAAAAAGAGGGGATTAGATAGACTATATGACTACTAAAGTATTCTTAAGCTTAAATTTATAATTATAGACCTATAATTATTGGCAGTTAGGTAGCATAGTGAATAGAGTGTTGGACCTCCAGTCAGGAAGGCTTGAGTTAAAATTCTGTCTTAGACACGTACAAGCTGTGAGATGCTGGGCAAGTCATTTAACTTCTGTGCCTCAGTTTTTGCATCTGTAAAATAGGGATAACAGGTGTAGCTAGTTGGTGCAGTGGATAGAGCTCTGGCTTTGGAATCAGGAACACCTGAGTTCAAATCTGGCCTCAGACACTTGACACTTACTTGGCACTTAATTAGCTGTGTGACTCTGGGCAAATCACTTAACCCCAAATGCCTCACCAAAAAAGCAAAAAAAAAAATAGGGGTAATAATAGCCCCTACTTCTCAAGGTTGTTATGAGTTTAAAATGAGATTTTTATAAATCACTTTGCAAGCCTTGAAGTGCTATGTAAATACTAAATATTATTATAATAAAGGAACCTTTTGATAAATCTTATTAGAGTTTCCATTATTGTTTTTCTAGAACCCCAAAACAGTTATCTCTTTATGGAATATAGCTTATATCTCTTTTACATAGTAACAATCCAAATATGGCATGATCTTACAGAGAGAATGATGATTACCTTTTTAATTGATAATTAAATTGATAATAATTGATTGTAGATGGAAAGTGGAGCATGTCTGTTTCTCTTGTAAGAGACTGCATTCATACAAATAAATCCAATATCCTATCTGATATTTAGAAGCACAATATATAAACCCATGTATAAAAATTCAGGTCTATAAAAGGCAGAAATGAATGGGTGCTTATTGGCATTATAGAGTCATTCATTTTATGTGGAATTAATGTAAATAGTGTGTCCTTTTGGGGCTTTTAAAAATGATTATGTTAGCAATAATTCTACTTATACAAAACTTTAAAAAATATTTTTGGATTCTGAATAAAAAGGCATGAGATCTGACTTCAAGTTCATAATGTGCTACATATGTGACCCTGGGGAACTACTTTCCCCTCTCTAGATTTCATCTATAAACTGAAAGATTTGGACTAGATAATCTATAAGGTACCTCCCAACTTGAAAATCCTACAATTACTTACATTTAGTATGTAGGAGGCCACACCAGAATATTTAAAACTACAGCTCAAGAATAACCTATTTTCAGATGAATGACCATTCTCTGTTTCCAAATTTCATAGAATCCTTAAAATGCCATTTTATATAAACACTTAAAGAATTCCATTCAATAAGCAGTTTTACTTGATGGATGGAGAACTGAGTTATCAAATCGCCAAACCAGTAGTACAGTGCATTAGTCTTGCCTCTAACCCCTAATGCTACACTTCTATAATCAAGTCCTTTAAATATTGGCTGAAATACCATGAAGATCAAGTATCCCCTCTCGTACAGCCAAAGTTTTTGCTCCATAGACTGGGAGCTCAGGAGAACGTAGGTGTCCATGCAGTGTAATAACTGCTTTGTGTTGGAAGGGAGAAGCTTCAGTCCCAATCTAAATGAGATAAAAGTCATATAATAAAAATGAAATATTTTCATTTCTGTCATGTGAAAACATGCATTACTTATTTTTTATGTTGTGTGTATAGAGGGGAGGGATGGATTTAGCCTCATATTGCCGTCTGAAATATTCCACCCAAAAGATTGCCCCAAAATGGAATGGCCTGTCTCTCTCAGGAGATGCTATGTTCTTTATTTTTAGAGCTTTTCAGAAAGAAGCTGTGTGATCTCTTGTTGATGATATCATGGAAGGGTTTCATGTTTCTGATTGTTGCTCTATATAACTTTTGATGTACCTTTGAAATCTGTGATTCTTTGATCAACTCAGTTTCTATTTCCTAAAATCTTTAGTCTTAGTTTTAGCCATCTATTGCATGCCTTCGTCCTTTTTGGAGGGGTAAATAGTTTGAATAATTCTTACAATTGAATTTTGCTACTGCTCAGTGTTCAACTTAACATCACTTTGCTGTTTTTCTATTAAAAGACTTCATATACCCCTAGAAAATATTCCCAATTCCTCATCCGCCTCCCACTCCACAAATGAAGGTGATATTACAGATCATACTAACTTTGGGGGAACTAGGGCTGTTTCTAAGAATATGCCATATTTAAGGAAAGAGTGGAAAGGCAGAGGTGAACCAATAAACATATGAAGTCTTTGTACGTACCTGGAGAATGCCTCCATCTGTAATCAAAATGTTCTCTGCCTGAAGCTCAATGTCTGCCTCATCAAATATTAGACTTCCCCCTATGAATCAAGCCATTTTGAAATTTTTTGCAATCAAAAGTACAATTAAAAGTTAGAAATGAAAATGAGCAGTTTATAGCATTTAAAGAATGTGTAAATTAACTCAGAGCTTTTAGTACAGTAAACTCTAATTTTCTTTCTCACCTCATGCATTTTTGGGGACATGAATGGAATAGACTAACTTTTTAAGTTTTTAGCAGAGAATTATTATTAGTGGTTAGAAAGCCATCAGGACCACACACTAAAACTTAGGGTAGAATTCTTCTGTATTTCTTTTTATTTTACAAGTGATAATACAAAATAGCTATACAAAGTATTATAATACTATAAACTCAGGGCTTTAAAATATCAATAAAACTAATAGTAAAAAAAAACTTCCATGAGGAGTGAAACTCTGATCTATAGCTTTAGTAATACCCTTTAGTCTGCTAATTTTCACTGACATTTACTGAAAATATTAGCATCATTAGTAAACATTTTTGCGGAGTAACATTTTTTCTACCTATTGGCCAAATTAAAATAAAGGCATCATTTTCTGAATAAAAAATTTTATATTAATATTCTTTTTACCTTAAATTCAGATTTTGGGCAATCACTTTCTAGTGAGAGTGCAGCCATGGCCCCAAAAAGTATTTATTAAAAAAAAGTATCTGAGTAGTGGAAACACCAGGTACAAAGTCCATGCACTAAAGCACAAGCAGTTTACTTTATAAGGTGAGTCCACAGATCTTCAATATGGAAGGAAGGAAACAAGCTTTTATGAAATGCCAGGTACTGTGCTAAGTGCTTCACATTTATTACCTCATTTGATCCCCACAACAACTCTGAGAACCCTGCTATTATTATCTTTATTTTACAGATAAGACAACTGAAGTAATCAGCAGTTAAATGACTTGCCCAGGGTCACATGGTTAATAAATGTCTGAGGCTGGATTTGAATTGAGGTCTTTCTTACTCTAGGCCCAGCACTCTGTTACGGTACCACCTAAATGCTTACAGTACCTACTGATTTTACATGCAACCTAACAAGCTTGATTATCAGCAGATTTGAAGGAGCAAATTTTAAGAGGTTGAAGTGGATATAAAGGAGCATAGTTAGAAGTAGGTACACTGATAGCAGCAATAAGGCACAGCCTGAAACTGAAAGAAATAACAGGTGGTCTTTGGTTTAAGAACAAACAGTCCTATAGGCCCTTAGGATTCTCTGCAATGTCCACAATGACCATGAATCATCAAAAAGAGGCTAAACTATTTTCACAGACTCAGAAACAACTACATAAGCAAGAGAGATAGAGAAAAGAGGTAGAGAGATAGGGAGAGAGAGGACAGAGACAAAAAGACAGAAACAGAGACAGACTGAGGCAGAGAAATACAAAGAAGAGAGAGAAGGGGAAGAGAGAGACAGACAGAGACAGAGTTAGACAGAGACAGAAAGATAGAAACAGACAGGCAAACAGGGAGAGATAAAAGATACAGACATACAGAGACAGGGAGAGAGAAGAGAAAGAGAGGAGAGAGACAGAAAGAGACAGGGAAAGAGAGGAGACAGTTAGACACAGAGATAGACAGAGGCAGAGAGAGACAGAGGAGAGAGACAGATAGACTGAGACAGAGAGAGAGAGGAGAGAGGGAAAGAGATAGGGAGAGAGAGGAGAGATAGACAGACAGAGGGAGAGAGAGAGAGAGAGAGAGAGAGAGAGAGAGAGAGAGAGAGAGAGAATTTTAGAAGTTTACCTTGAATAAGCAGCATTTTAAGAACAGGGGTACTTTGATCCAACAAAATTATTTGTCCTTTTGTAATTACAACAAGTGACCCTTCCTCTGGGGGAGACTGGCCTCCCCATGAAAAATTGGAAGACCAAACATCAATATAGAGGAAATCAGCATTATCCTGTAATAGAAAATGATTGTGTTAAAGTTACATTATTAATTACATTAAACATTATTGAATTTCATAGAATGTCTTGGGATCATTACTTTGTTTTAGACAAACCAACAAAAAAATTGACAACTTCCATTTTTACAACATTTTATAGTTTAAAGTACTTTCAGATTTGATCTCAATATGACTTTATGAAGTACGTGGAGTAGGTGCTAATATCCTTATATCATAGATGAGGAAATGGAGATTTAGAGGGTTCAAGTGATCTGCCTATGACAATACATCTAATAAGGAAGGAGCCAGCATTCAGACCTAGGTCTTCTGACTACATATGGGGTATACCTTCTACTACATTGTATTTCCTCTAAAAATGTAACATGCTTATATATTTCTATATTGCAGTCACTTCTCAATTTTCTATATTAGGAGTCATTGAGTATATAATGAAAAGCCATTTGCCCCTCCTCCCCAATGCTAAAGTGTGCTAGACTTAGCTACTGTGGTCACCGTGCCCAATAGTACTTTTACCAGTTTGGCAATGCCATTGCTTCCAATGCTGACATAAATTTTAACCCACTGGGAAGGAGAATGGGCATTCGTAATGCAGATAATGTGTGTCTCATTGGTACATTCCACATCGCATACAGCTTGTCCAATTGTGATATGAACATCCTCCATATTTGAACTACAAAGAAGAAAAACAAACATACCAAGACATTTGTGTTTGCTCACCCCAGACTTTTCTTGTCACAGTCTCAAATTGTTTTGTTTATATGTTTAAGATACTAAGCTAATTTATCTTTTGATCCATATGAATTCATTTTTTTCATGAGTTACTTTGAAATCTTAGAACTATCAGTTGTCATTCATGAAGCTGCCAGATCATATTTTTATGTAAATACATGAAATAAGTGTCCATAAAAAGGTAACTAAAATGATGAAAAGGCCAAGAAATAAGACTTTCTAGTCTCATTACTGTTCCTTCTTTTCTCCTGGTAGCTTGCCTCACCACTCATTAGCACAGAAAGAGAATACAGAAAATAAATGGACCAAAACCACAAATTAGTAAATTGAGCTACTTTCATTTTTTAGCAGTCTTGTTGAAAGATTTAATTGGAGAGACATCTGGGACTATTTGCTAAAGTGAATTTTTTATGGATTATCTGTGGATTCCAGTTATCCTTGCTATTTATGTTCTCCTTTAGCATGAATAAATAAATAAGAGTTTGGCATATGAAGAAAGGATGATTTTTATTTGACCTATAGAAAAGAGTTAAGGGTGGGATTAATTGCCATTTTCCAGTGTTTTGAGGGATTCTGAGTTGAGGTGGTGATCTATTCTGATTCAAATAATGAGACAAGAGAAAGTCAGTTAAAATTCAAGATGGTTCAGGAGGACTTTCCTAACTATAAAAGGTCACTAAGGGATCCTGCTTAGTACTTTTCTCTGGAGATTTGTAAGAAGTGAAATCCTGTTTGAAGTTAGGCTAATGATTTTTTCAGGTTTTCTTTTACCATTCTAAAAGATAATATTTATGGATAGTCTCATTAGGAAATAAGTGTGGCATTTTTTTCATCAGTATATTCAAGTGAGTACTACCCTGAAATAAGAAAAGATATATATGTTTGAGGAGAAGGGAGGTGGGAGAGGTTTCCATAGGCATCAAAAGCTATCCAAAGCAGTACCTGAATCCTGATCCTCTGATTGTGAGTCTTGTGCCTCCTTCTGTACCTCCTCTTCTTGGGGCTACTTCAGTAATGACTGGAGTTAAAGAGGCCATATATGTAAAGGTTGTGTTTGACTGAAAGGAGTACTCCCCATTAGCGATGCTCACTTCACAGTCTTGCTGAGCTCCACTGCCTATGGGAATAAGATCACAATGAAAAGAGGCTTACTGTTTCACTTTTTTTATACCAAGTACATATATTTCCACAGTTAAAGAACACATATGTTATTAAAAGTTGAAACAGGCCCTTAGCTGTAATTCTTGACTATATTGACCATAGGCTACTGAGCAGCCAAAGAAATTATCATAAAGTCAATGAACTAAAGCTTGACCATTTTACTTCTTTTTTTTTTTTTTTTGCTAGGCAATGGGGTTAAGTGACTTGCCCAGGGTCACACAGCTAGTAAGTGTCAAGTGTCTGAGGCCAGATTTGAACTCAGGTCCTCCTGACTCCAGGGCTGGTGTGCCATCCACTGCACTATCTAGCTGCCCCAGCCATTTGATTTCTAATAGAATCCTTCAGGCCATCAAGTCAGAGCTTATGGTTGTGTCTTATCCCTTATATCAGGGACTCATGACCTTTTTTTGAATTGGTCCCCTGTAATAATTTGGTGGAGCCTAAGAACCTCTTCTCAGAATTATGTTTTTAAATGCATAGAACATAAAACAGATTGGTGAAGGAAGACAATTTTGTTGAAATGTGTTGGTATCAAAATACTAATAAAACAAGGTCATTGATTTCAGGTTAAGAATTCTTGTTACATGAGATGATGATAATGATGATGATAATGATGGTAGGCAGCATTAATATAGCACTTGAAGTTTTGTACAATGAGTAAAGTACATATTATCTCATTTGACTCCCCCCCATACCCTGTGAAATAGTTGCTATTATTATTACCATTTTACAGATGAGGAAACTGAGGGTTAGACTGGATAAGTGACTTGCTCAGGGACACATAGGTAGTAAGTGATTGGGGCAGTGACAGGATGTTTTATCCTGGGGATGAAACAGCAGTAGCACCCTCAAATCCTGAGGAATTGCTGCAGGTTTTTTTGCAGATTTCAAGGTCCCTGCCCTGTACAGTTTGCATGGGGTCATTTGTACTCCCCTATGGCTTATTATATGTTCCAGAAAATCTATCTCTTCCATTTTGAATTCATTAAGCAACAGCCAGTGCCTATGTAGGTAGTGGAGAATGGCCCAGAGTAACTTTGGGTACTGGGTGGATTTCTGAAAGTAGATGAGAAAATTGTTGAAATAAACCATCACAGCATGGTCCAGCAAAGCCTGGATTAATGACCTCTGAAAGACCATGAGGTCACTACACAAACAGAATAACATAAGCTGGTATTCATATAAACCACATGGGGTCTTGAATTCTATTTTCTGCTTGCTATCTTTTCTATATCCAGGTCCAGCTTGTATCCCAATCCTGAACCCCCAATTTGGGTTCATTTTGGTGAATATCACTAGCCCAGTCAGCTGGCTTGGTAGGCTGATCAATAGAGAAAGAGGTTCTCTTCCACATGGTTATCAAGTTCAGAACTTGATCATCATGATGGAGCCACAACTCCTCACTTTTCTTCACAAATAGTACCAGTGCCCCTGTGAGTGAAGTGGAGGATCAGATGAACCTATTCTGATGATTCTTCTACTCTAGAAATTCAGAGCAATAGTTTTATGCCTGAGGAACAAGTGCATATGGGGAAATTGGTGACCATGGGCCTAGGATTATATTGCAGTCATAAGAAAAGTGGTAGTGATGCTTCTGCTACAACTGTGCTGAATGCATTTCTAAATTTCCAATTCTGGGAAAGGACTTGAGGTTCATGTTTTGGCAGGAGATCATAGTTGGACTCAGCATATATCAAACCCAGTTGATAATATAAAGAGTGAAACATAATTGTCCTGGAGTCCTGTGTGGTGTCCATATGATCCTAAGGCATTTAATGTCCTCTTCATATAACTGGGAAGAAAGGGAAGTGCATGACATCCAGGCTAAGAAATTTGCAATGATTCTCATGGACTTAGTTTCATGAGTCACTGATGCTGAAGGAAGAGAATGCCCATAGATTATTTTGTCTACCACTGGTGTATATGTTTTTGCAAGGACACATTGGTTTTTCCTACTGAGTAAGAATCAAATCCATAATATTTCATGAAGTCTAATGGCCATGAAATCAGAAACTGAAAATATCCAGAGGTTGAATTGTTCAGACCCAATGATTAAGAACAGATGAGACATTGGGTATATATGTATGGGAGGTGGGAGGGGGAGGGTAGTAGAAGCAGGGCTATGAAATTCAATAGAACTTAGGAATGACATGGTCTTCAAGAGTACTGGTCTTCTCACTAATGATGTCAGATAAGTGATGTGTTATTGTAGATGGAGTGAAAACTGGTATTGAAATAGTAAGGAGGAGTTCTCCATTTTGAGTGCTGGGATATGGATAATTTGTGGGTTAAATAAAAATAATGACATTTTATTATAACATTATAACATTATTATAACTATCCATAACTAAGTCACAGAATATGCTTCTTGAAAGCTACATGAATCAAGAAAACAATGTCTGGGGAGGAAACTGAAGAAAGAGGGAAACAGAGAAAGGAAGGAAGAAAGAAAGAAGGAAAGAAAGAGAATTACATAAATTTTTCAAATAAATTATTACCAAGCAAATTTTGTCTCCCATTTTTTAATGGCACCAGTATCTTAAATCATCACTTACCATTAGTAAATGGAACTTTACAAAATAAGGTGTCATAATCAGATTGAAATCTATCTACTTCACATTCAGTGTTGCATACTGATACCATTGAGCTTTGTGGATTAAATCCAGAACCAATCACTGTCATTGTTAGCCCACCACCAAAGCTCCCTGAGCATAGAGATAAAAAGGAAAGGAGAAAAAAATATCTAATTAGGAGAAATCCACCAACAAGAGTATGCTTAATTAATATGACTTGTAGCCTTAAACATGCTATCTAATCATGATAAACAAGTTTAATCATCTGAAATCTTATAAACAGGATAGTTGCTTAATAGAGTTTCTTTATATAGCAGTAATTAAATATTCCCACTATTTCTCTAGAGAAGAACAAAGAGAAAAAAATTTAAATGATTTCATTTAAAAAAACCTTTGATAATTTGATTATACAAAATGTCAAATAGCATGCTAAATTACTCTTCTAATTTAAGTACCTGCTGCTTGTAATTAAATATTATAAAACTTGTCTAACAAAAAATTTCAATAGAAAAATATTTAACTTAAACAGAAAAGAGTATCACATTCATAGAACTTTATTACCTTCCACTTGGTAGTTCCCCACCCCCAAACACACACATACTGTGTGTGTGCTTTTTTAACATTTGTTTTTCTTAAAGGGTCTGAACACTTTGAGGATAACATTTTGGTTCATATGGCATATGTATGGTAAGTACTGTCATCATTCAATTAGTACTTTTTGGGTATTTGAGGAGATTCTGATATACTCATGTAGCATGTATACAAATACTCTTTAGCATTTTACAGAAACTAAAAAATGAATGCAGGTGATAAAGTTTGCAAAATATGTATGCTCTAATCACATATTTTAATGAATAGACTTGCAAAAATGACCTTTTTTATTTCTATACCATTAGCTACCTTGTCTTGGGAAAAGATTCTGAATTGTGAGTGAATACTCAAAAGCAATCCTGGAAACTGCATAGCCTCTTGTCAGATGTCTCAGCATAATAGGGAAAATGCCGCCAGCATGGTTCCCAACTCTGCATCGCAGTACACTGTCATTGACCATTGTGATGTTACATTGAGCATCATCAATTGTTACTACAATCTCTGAGACATCAAAACCAAAAGAAGATCCAGTGATTTCAATTTCAGTGCCAGGTGATCCTTTAAAAAAATCCATAAAACAGTGTCTATATTTACTTATGTGCACTTATTCACTTACATAACCAATATACTCAATAGCATTAACTTCAATAAAAATATAATGTATGCCAATGCATTCTATACAAATTCCAAATGCTATATGGTTTACTATGGACTCAAAATCTGGGCACAAACCATCTGCAGTTAATTTAACAATCAGGGCTCCTCCTCTAATTGTTCCACCAGTTCCTAGGTCAATGACATGGATTCATTGGGATAGTAGAAAGTAATAGGGAGGTTCAAGATTAGGCTCAAAGGGAGCATGAATATCAGGATTATATGCATGCAAATGTTAATTTTAAAACTAATTATAAATGATCTGGAATTATTTTATGTATAATTTACCTCTTTCTTTACCCACCTTCTTTACCCTATTTAAGAATGACTATGTTTAAATTAATGCATCTTTATCTTTAATGGTATCAAAAATATAGTTCAAATATGTATTATACACACACAGATGCATTTGCCATTTGAAGCCCTCCATGACTGTGGTACAGTGGAAACAACATCTGGCTCTGGAGTAAGAGAATATGGGTTCAAATCCTACCCCTAGTGCTTACCACCTGTGTGAACCTCCTGGGCCTTTGTTTTCTCATTTGTAAATTGAGGTGGCTGGATATATATGCATTTATATAGGCACACACATACATAAATATTAAGATACATACATATATGTATACATAAAGATGTGTATATGTACAAATATATACATATCTGAAGTTGTAAGGGATTTTAGGCAGGAAAAATCAGATATTTATTTACTACAGACACCAAAGGAAGTAGATAAGATATTTCACTCTAAAGATAAGTAAAAAGTAAAACTGAAATTAGGTCTTTAGACTACATTTTCTTTCAACTGAATTGTTAGAACCATTATGATAGTAAGAAATTGTTCAATCAATTTTTATGATTTTTATATTAATGACAGACAATTATAAAAGCATCTCAGTGTAGTGGATAGAGAACAAGTCTCAGAGTGAGGAAGATCTGGGTTCCAGTGCTATCTCTGACACATTACTGCCTTGTGGCTGTGGGCAAGTCATTGAACCTCAGTGCTCCAGAAATGCACATACACACACATAATGTGTATGTATATATAAATATATATATATATTTATAAACACATGTATATACATACACAAACACATGTACATATCTAAGAATGATATCAAAAGGAAGAGATTTAAATAGAGATGGTCAGTAGAATAAGAGTGATATACTAATGAATAGCCCTTCCTTTGCAAGTACATGCAGTTACAAAATGTGGATGAAAAAAATCCCTCTAATTCTTAGAAGGTTTTTCCTCACATAAAACCTAAATTAGATTCTTTAGAACTTTGAACTAAATGTTCTTCTGCCTTCTGAAGATAAACACAACAAACTTATACCCACTTCTCCATTAAAATCCTTTAAATGCCTGAAAACAGTTGTCATGTATCCCTCTATCTTCTCTTCTCCAGTCTAAATATTCCTAGTTCCTTTAACTGATTGTCATAGGCCACAAGGTCTTTCATCATCCTGTTTGCTCATCTCTAGGTACTCTTCAACTAGTCAATATCCTTTCTAAAATGTGGCACTGAGGAGTAAATATGATTTATATATTCTATTCATAGCTTTATTCTCTGTCTCCACATTCACAAGCTTCTTTATCACATGGAAGTCCTAAGTGAAGTTAATGGGAGCTTTTTTATGAATAGTTTTTTGACCAATTTGACTAGGTAGTTCTAAGAGAATCTTCCACTTGAGTTCAAAAATTCTACTTCACCAGTAAAAGATGGTGAAGACAAGATTAAACAGCTGTTTGGAAAAAAAAATCGATCTGAGGGTTTTAGTGTGCTGAAAGCTTAATATGAGTCAACATTGTAATACAGCAGCCATAAAAAGTGATCTTAAGTTGTATAGAGAAGTATAGTTTCCAGGAATAATGAGTCTGTATTTTCATTATACTCTTCCCTGATCAAACTACACCTGGAATATTATGTTCAGTTCTGGATACTACAGTTTAAGAAAGGCATTGGTAAGTTGACAAATGTCCCAAAGAAGATAATCAGAATGGTAAAGATCTGTAAATCTACACTATATGAGGATGGGTCGAAGGAACTGGGGATTTTTAGGTTGGAGAGAAGAGTCATAAGAGACATAAAAGCTGACTTGAATCATTAAAAATGATATCACGTGGTAGGGGCATTAAATCTGATCTGTTCAGCCCTAGAAGGCAGAATTAGGAGTAACAGACAGAAGGCGCTGAGAGGAAAATTTAGGCACGATGTCAAGAATAACTGCCCAACAACTGGAGCTGTCCAAAAATAGAATGGGCTGCCTTTTGAGGCATTGGGTTCCTCCTCACTGAAAGAGGTCAAACAAAACTAGGTGACCACTTGTTGGATATGCTATAGTAGGTATTTCTTTTTGGGAATAGGTTGGCTTAGGTCTATTTTACTTCTCAAATTCTGTGATTCTTAGAATTATATATTTTATTTATTTATTTTAGGCAATTGGGGTTAAGTGACTTGCCCAGGGTCACACAGTGAATTATATAATTTTTTAAAAAAAAATGCCATGAAATACAAGGAAGCAATTCAGAAATTCCAGCACATGCATTTCAGCAATCACTGTTCAATGGAATTATGTGCAAGAAAGTACTCACATCACCTTTTGCACAAAACAATTGCATTCAAGTTCATTATTATTGAGTGACATTGATGAGATAACACCAACACAACAAAACTGCAATTAAGAAAGTACCTCTGTCTGGGAGAACATCTTCAAGAAGTGGTGTATCATCCAGTGAGTATGTAAACGACAATGGTGGGGAGGTAAATGAATTTACAAGGATCCTCACATGGACAGTTGCAGCTGATCTGGCTGGAGTGTCACAGTGTATTTCGCTGGGGGTAATAGATACAATCTTACATGGGTCATCCCCAATCACTACTGTTGTATTGCCCGGAGAGAACCCATTTCCCTTAATAATCAAAGCAGTACCACCCTCAATGCTTCCGGAAGTTGGCAATAAAGATGCTACTAAGGGACTATTCACAGTGAAATTTCCAGCAGCCAGACCTTTAGTCATCACTACAACTCTAAGGGGATAATAACCAGCTGGGATTGCATTCACAACCACAGCAATGCTTGTGTCATTAATAGTTACTGCTCTGAACTGTCTGTCTCCAATATAAACAAGAACATCCTCCAAACATCCCCCAAATCCTCGTCCTTCTATCAGAAACTTTGTAGACACATTTTGTAATGTATTTGGGAAGACTCCTGTTACAAAGGGTGTGATGTTGTCCAAGTAAGAAAAGTTACAGTTTCCTTGGCACTGAGCAGGGATATCATGTATTCGAAGATCTATGTCCATACACTGTTCAGGAGCAGGTGATGTCTCACACTCAATAATGGTGTAATTTACTGACAAAATGGTGCATGGAAAACCTCCAATGACAGCTTTGACATGAGCAGAAGAAGCAGCAAATCCTGACCCTTTAATGATCACTCTTGTCATCCCATTGGTAGATCCAATATTTGGGGTCACCGTGTCAACATGGGGCAAAAGAACAAATCGTCTCTCCAATTCTTTGGTCAAAGTGTTTATGGCTGTACCCAGGTTGTGCACAATTAATGTGACAAGTTCCTCAATCCCAACAGGCATTGAGTTTTGAGGGTCAATATGACACATGATGACATTTTCAGAACTTTCTTCTATTATACAGGGATAGCCACCAATGGTAACCTGAAAGTGTATCAATTGTGAAATGAAGTCAGCAACAGTTTACATGGATGGACAATTAAGTATCTTGATGTATTGTAAAAAATTCTAATTATTTTTAAACACTTTATATTCATGAAATATAATTATTATACAACAGTAATAATAATATTGCTGCTATTTATTATTCATATCAGCACTTTTAAAACTGTGACACAAAGCTACAAGGCTTAGAACCAAAAACCATATTATTACATTGAAGACTTTACATTGTATACACAAAAAGTAGTTCCTACCTTATTATCATATCCAAGATTGCTAAAGCGATGTCCAGTTATTGTTATCACTTCATTTACTGTGCCATAGGATGGGT
Source organism: Vombatus ursinus (assembly GCF_900497805.2). Classification (NCBI taxonomy): domain Eukaryota; kingdom Metazoa; phylum Chordata; class Mammalia; order Diprotodontia; family Vombatidae; genus Vombatus; species Vombatus ursinus. Next base: position 18,570,791 of record NW_020950062.1, read on the forward strand.
TAATATTGTTTATGGATGGTGAGTAACAGCTCGAAAGCTCAAAGAAAATTCCATTAGGATTTTTAACTCCAGTATTATTCTGGATATATGAAGGCTCTTCTGCTATACAATTTGCTGCTGATATTCTCATGTTTGATGCATTAGGTACTCCTTGGTACAAAAAATAATGTGTTACAGATAATTATTCTAAATAAAGAACTGTTGTCAGTCTTCATTAAATTGGGGATGGTAACAATATTCTGGCAAATATGCATAATCTACTTAATTAAGGAACACCTAATATATCAATAGTAATGGTATTTACATATCATTTTGTGGTTTGCAAAGCACTTTGCATATGTTATCACTTTTAGCTCTCACAACAACCTTGTGAGGTAGGTATTATTTTGATCCTTATTTTATATATGAAGAAACAGAGAGTGAAAAGATAAAAAGTGCCTGAGGTAGGATTTGAACTCAGATCTTTCTGAATTCAAGTCCATGACTCTATCCCCTTATCATTTCAAAAAAATATTATCCCCATTTTACAGATGAAGAAACTGAAGCTAAGAGAAATTGGGTCACATGGCTAGTAAACGAGTAAGGTGAGATTTGAACTCAGCTCTTCCTGATCCCCAAGTCTAACACTTTATCTATACACTACCTAGTTACTTCACTTATTAGATAAGCTACTTTTGTAAAATTAACTGAACAATTGGGAAAAACTTTTATTTGAGTCAAAAGTTTTCACTAATGCATGGGCACACTATAGAATTCTGTTCTATACCCTCAAAAATATTATTGTAACTATGATTTGCCAACTAATCAAGAAAGGCTTTGAAAAATTAAGAAAAAAAGTTGCTTGTACTAAACTCAGTACTAGGCAGAGGAAGGGACACGACTAATTTGATTTTTTTTAAATCCAAAAATTATTATAATGAGCATTTAAAATACAGTGTGTCCCAAAAGTCTAAGTGCAGTTTTAAGCTGTTAAAATTTGAAGTGCTGAATTCAGGGATCAGGAAGACCCAAATTCAAATTCCACCTCACCCACTAATTAGTTATGTGACCTAATCTCTTAGCTTCAGTATACTTATCTAAGTATTATTAAGTATTACTAAGATTATTGAGAAACTCTGTGTATATATATTGGGATATTCAAGGCAATTATCTTCTCCATTAATCTAAGGGAAAATCTTAAGATATGTGACACAAATTATTCATTACACAGTCATAGCTGTGGTTGGGTAATTTACACTCTACTTGAGTTCTTTCTCATTAGTCTTTTAAATGAGTCCCCACTGGAGGGGAAAAGCAATAGGAGGCACAGGCAATGAAGGAAAATTAGCCTAATCTAAAGTTTCAAAGTTTCACTCAGACCTGCTCATGGGAAAAACCTTAACAGCAATAACAACAATAATAACAATAACTTAGATTTGTGTAAGGCTTTACAGAATCTTTAAATGCTTTCACATTACACCTCTTATTCCTCCTGACAGCATAAATATTCTACAACATATCAGTCAGTTCATAAGCATTTATTCGACATTTACTACATGCTAGGTACTGTGTTAATCACTAGGGACACAAAGAAAGGCAAAAGATAGCCTCTACTCTCAAGGAGCTCATTGTTTAATGAAAGAAATGGGTTGGAGGGCAGATTATTATCTCCATTTGATACATAAGAAAATTGAGGTATTGAGAGTATAAGTGACTTGCTCAAAATCACATGGCTATTAAATGATGGAACCATAACTAGAATCCAAGTCTTCTAACTTCTAATCCAGAGTCCCCAAATTATCTGTCAGTACTAGAATTCTCATCAAACATCAGAATAAATGATTTTGTCTTCTCTTACCTTGAGCATATGTTGCCTCAGTTCCACCAATGAATAGATGTAATGGAATGTATTTATTTTTAGCTGGCAAAACATTAATTGCTCCTTGCAGAAATATAGACTGTGCTTCATTGATGAAGCCACTGCTATAATAATGTATACCCGGTGAAGTAAATTGGTAAGAAAAAGAACCTGCCATGTAAGATGATATATAAACACAAATTATCAAAAAATACTTGGATGTACTAGGGAGACTGTACTGTAATGCAGATTCCAATGCTCAAATCATAGATCTCTTAATTTTTCATCAATATTTGCACAGTTTAAATAGGGCATAGAAAGCAAATGACCCACTTCCTGACTAAAAAAGTTCATAGTAAAATTATGCCCCTATATGAAAAAGTTCTGTATTTTTAAAATAATAACCAGCATTTATATAGCACCTCAAGTTTTATGAAGCATTTTAAAACCATCTTATTTTATTCTCACAAGATCCTCTTCGTCCTGAGAAGTCAATGCTATTATTATCATCATTTTACATATGAAGAAACTAAGGTAGACAGAGGTTAAGCTATTAAATGCCTAAGTCTAGATTGGAAGTCACATCTTCCTGACTCCAGGACCAGTGTTTTATCCACTGAGACATCTAGCTGCCACTTTTTTAAAAGCCAAAAACCAAAACCAAAATCATCCCAGAATGTGTCATAATTTGAAAAATTTATATATATATATATGTATATATATATGAAAGGAAAACAATATTTAAAATTATTTTCCATGAATGAGAAACTCCAACTGCTAGGTCCAAAGGTAAATTGGAAAAAAAACTTTGGATTCTAGCATCATAAATCTGGAAGGATTTTTGAGATAAGAAAATGTATTTATTACTTCTAATTTTAATCAAGGCCATATCTCAATTATTTGTATATAACCTGGAAAGTAAAAATGATGATAAATTTACTAGAATTTATTAGACTAAAATAATCTGCTAATTAAGGCCTCACACCATGTCTCTCCCCTCCCATCTCATTTAACCATCTTTGAATGATAGGATTATAGATTTAGCACTGCTAATTATTATTTCCCCTCACAAACTTTCTGCTCTAATTTTCTCTATTGTTTATACTTCTCCTATCCAAAAATGCTGATGTTCACGTCTAGACATTTGCTATTTCTGCAATCTTCAATTTTATTATTTTTTGACAATACCCTGGTTGTCTTCCTTGATTGATCCCATTTGTGTTCATGTTTCTAGTCAGGACATCTTTACTTTGTACTATATTGATGCAGCTTTATAACTAAATTACTTATTTGTTTGTTTATCTATTTATACACTTGTATCTTGTCTCTCCAAATCTATTTTAAGCTTCTCGGGGACAGTGACTATCAACACCTTGTAATTTTTTAAAAAGTCACCTTTGCATCTAATATAGTACTCTGTATATAGTAGGTGCTTAATTAATATTGGTGACTGAAAAAGATAATTTGTAACTGCAAGTTTAGCTAAATGGGCAAAGTCTTGCAAAGTCAGTTGAGCAATTCCTCTCAAACTAACTTGTATTTAACTTCTTTGTATTTCTTTGTCTTTATTCTCTTTTATGAATCATTCTGCATATATTTATATATATTTATTTCTTGTCTTCCTTATTAGAACCTAAGAACATTGGGAGTACATTTCTCTGCATTTTATTCCCTGCATATGTCTCATTAGCCCTTAGCAGAGTGCCTGACACACAGTAAGTGCTAAATAAATGCTGATTAATTAGTTATCAATTCACATCTGGACTGTTGCAATAGCCTTCTGGTTGGTCTTTCTGCCTCAGGTCTTTTCCAATTTCATCACATTCTCTCTCAATCAAGCTGCCAGACTGAGCTCCCTAAAACACAAGATGGGCCACATCAGCACTCTTCCTCCCCTCTACTTCCTCCCTTACTCAATGAACTCTAGTGGCTCCCTATTATCTCCAGTATCAAATATAAATAAAACCTTATGTTTGGCTTTTAAGGCCCTTTAAAATTTAGCCCCTTCCTATCTTTCTAGTCTTCTTAACGCTTTACTTCTTACTGTATCTGCAATGCACAGGCCTTGCTGTCTTGACTACACTGTCTGTCCATGCCATGCCTTTTCAATGGCTGTCCCTCATGCCTGGAATGCTCTCCTTCCTCATTTCTGTTTTCTGGCTTTCCTGGCTTCTTTCCAGACCCAGACTGAATCTCACCTTCTGCAAGAGGCCTTTCTCAATCTGCCCCCAACTCACCCCACCCAGACTGCTAATGCCTTCCTTCTGAGATTACCTACCCTATACTCTGTATATAGCTTGTGTCTACATAGATTGCATATTATTTCCCCCCCTAAGAATGTGAACTCCTGGAAGGCAGGGTCTGTTTTTGCCATTCTTTGTATCTCTGTCATTTAGCTCAGTTCCTGGTACATAGTAGGTGCTTAATAAATGCTTGATGGTGATGATGGTTATATGTCAGACACTTGAGGAGGGGAATTAATTCTTTCTGAACACTAATCTCTTAGTAAAAGTTACTTTTTCATTTCCCTTTAAAGTACATGCTTCATATTAAGTAGTTTTAGTGAAAAGGGGGGAAAGACAGTATCTTTGTGCTTATTCTCCCAGCCGTGGAAAACACAGCATGAGTGAGATACTGAGAATGTTAGGAGATGGAATAAGAAAAGAGAAGCTGTAGGGTGGGAAGCTATGCTTTCTATTTATTCACTGAGTCTTTTTAAGAGCATTGAAACTTGGTTGTTGGAAGGTTAGTGACTTGCCTGGCAAAAGAAAGAGCATTGACCCAGGGAAACGTGGAGCTAGGGCTTATATGGAGAAAGTACTTCATTTAGATGAGGAAGAAAGGAGAGAGACTTAATTGAAGGGTTGAGAAAGACTGGACAAAGGATTCAGAGAGTGCACATGAGGGAATGACTGAGTGAGTCAGTGAATTCTAGGGCTTGGCAGAGGTGCCAAACCCCATTTGGACACAGAACCCTGGTCTCCATATAAAGGAAATGGGGTGACTTGACTCCTAGTTACCAGCCCTCCATCCCTAACACAGAGACAATACTAAAACAGAAAATGCAGTGATGATGCAGTAAGATTTTGTCTCTTTCAACATCTCTGATTCATGTGTTTTCTTAGCTCCCCAAATTATTTTGGGAAGAGATTGGGATAGGGAGGGGAAGAGAAGGAAAAGGGTAATGTAAGACCCAAGGGGTGGGTGACAGAACAGTGTGTGTGACCACAATACCAGCCTTCCTATGAAAGTGACTCCCTACTTATCCTACTTTTGAAACAAATTCTAGAATTATGGATTTAGAACTAGAAGGGAACTCAAAGATCATAAAGTTCAACCCACTCATTTAAAAGATGAGGAAACTGAGGCCTAGAGAAATTGTCTTGTCTAAGCTCATACAGGTAAGTAAATGGCAGTGCCAGGATTTGAACCCAAATCTTCTCTCTCCAAATCCAGTCCTCTTTCCATCAATCTGTGCTGCCTAGGGGGAACACTGGAAATTTAAAGCATGTTTTATGAAGTTCATGGAGCAACAAAATCACCCAATGTGGGTCCTCACTGTAAGAGTCCATCATTACTCCCTTGCTTGTTTTCCTGGGAAAATTGTCTTTGAGGGATAGTGGATCCTGGTCATTAGGACACAGCCCTACATATCTGCTTTCACCAGTCCTGGCTAAGCTATGTGATAGGCAAACTGTGGGTGATTGCTTTGGATTGAGTGGTGTCCTGGATGTAGAAGGATTATATTGAATTTGATAAATATTTATTAAGCACCAACTATGTGCTAGGCACTGTACTAAGAGCTGGGAATACAAAGAAGTAAAAGACAGTCCCTACCTTCAAGGAGCTTACAATCTAAAGGGAGAGATAACATGCAATCAAATATTTACAAAGCAAGCTATTCACAGGATAAATAGGAAATAATCAACAGAGAGAAGGCATTGGAATTAAAAAGGATTAGGGAAGGTTTCCTGTAGAAGACCAGACTTTAGCTGCGACTTAAAGGAAGCCAGACAGGTCAGTAGTAGGAGCAGAGAAGAGAGAGAATTCTAGGCTTGGGAGACAACAGAGAAAATGCGGGTCTTGTTTGTGGAATAGCCAAGAGGTTAGTGTTACTGGATCAAAGACCACATGTAAAAGAGTAAGGTGTAAGAAAACTGGAAAGGCAGCAAGTGGCTAGGTTATGAAGGGCTTTGAATGCCAAACAGAGCTCCTAGAGGCAGTAGAAAGCCACTGGAGTTTATTGAGTAGGAGAGTGACATGATCAGACTCCATGAAAATCATGTTTGTGATTGAATGGAGAATGGATTAGAGTGGGAAGAATCTTGAGACAAGCAGAACCATCAGCAGGCCATTGCAATAATCCAAATGTGAGGTAAGGAAGGCCTGTACCAGAGTGGTGGCAGTGTCAGAGGAGAGAAAGGGGCTTATTGGCGAGATGTTACAAAAGTGAAATCAACAGGCCGTGGCGACAGCTTGCATATGAGGAGCGAGATAGTGAGGAAGCCAGGATGACTCTTAGGTTGCGAGCCTGAGAGACTGGGAAGATGATGTTGGCCTCTGTAGCAATGGGGAAGACAGGAGGTAGGGGTGGGGAAAAGATAATGGGTTCTATTTTATACATATTGAGCTTAAGATGTCTATTGGACATCTAGTTAAACATGTTTGAAAGGCAATTGGAGATGTGAGATTGGAGGTCAGAAGAGAGATGGGGGCAGGAAAAGTAGATTTGAGAATTAATAGCATAGAGATGATAATTATAGGTATTGATGGGATTACCAAGTAAAGTAGTATATCAGGAGAAGAGAAGAGGACCCAGGATAGAATCCTCAGGGACACCTATAGATAGAGGGTGTGATCTGAAAGTCTTGAAGCAGTCAGTAAGCAAGCATTTACTAAGCACTTACTTTGTGTCAGGTACTGCACTAAGCACCATAGATACAAAGAAAGTAAAAAATGTGGTTCCTGCCCTCAAAGAATCAAAGCTTGGATGTTTCCTGGTAGAGGGAAGTCTTGGTCACATACAGCAGAGGTGTTAAACATGTATCCTGCTACCTCATATAGCCCACGACACTACTGAGTAGGACTGAACCCAGATCAAAATGTAGTTGGGAAATACTTAACAAAATAAATAAAAAATACAACATAATGTTAATTTGTGGTTTTCTAAGCCAATATGTGGCCAATTTGTTGCTATTTGTTTGACACCACTGATGTACAGGTTGAACTAGTTGACCTATAAGGACCCACTCAACTCTGAGAATCTGTAAGACGGAAAAGTTGCTAGTGACCAAAATGAAGTATGGAGAAGATTAAAAAGTGAACCAACATTCTTCCAGGTAACCAGACACAAAGCATAAATGACTGAGTGATAGTTTCCTGACACTGGAGTTGAACACTGTAGCTTCCTGGAAATGGGGGCAGTCATTCACTGGAACAACAAGTGTATGAATGTACAATACTTCACACATAGTATAGGTTGTTATCTATGGAATTATTTCAAAATTGCTCTATCCTCATCAGGAAATGTTTGAGATGGGTCTCTCAAACATTACACCAAACATTAAAGCAGAAACATAAAATAGTTGTTTTCAAGTATTTAAAGGATTTTCATGTGGAAAAACAGTAAGACTAATTGTGTATCATCTTAAAGGGCATAACTAGAACCAATGATATTTTAACAATGCAGACTTCAGTTCCATACAATGAAGATATTTTTAAACAATGAAAGCAGTTCAAAAATGAAATAGGCAGATTTATGAGGTTGTGAGTTCGCCTCAGCCCTGGAAGCCTTCTAGCAGTGACGGATACACGGAACAGTGATCACTTGTCAGGGATGTTATTAGGAGTAGTTCCTGCACCGATTTAGAGGATAATGTCTGAAGTCCCTTCTAAGATCGTAGGACCTGTGAAAATGTACTTAAATATTTAGGATAGATCATAGGATCATAGATTAAGAGGTTTCCTAGTCCACTCCCCTCATTTTACTGGTGAAAAGACAAATCCAGAGAAATTAAGTGCCCTGTGGGTAGTGAGTGTCAGAGCTAAAATTTGCACTCTGCTCCTCTGACTCCAAATCCAGAATTTCTGTTATTGTGCCACACAATTTAAACAAAATTGATTTCTTCTTACATTCTAGGAAAAGATACATAATACAAATTGAACAGAAAAGAAACATACCTGATGTGCTTTTTTGGTTTCCACTAGTAAATCCTTTGCCGTCATAAATCACATTTCCAGGACTAGAAACAGAGAAAACACGATAGCCTATTCCTCTGACGAAAGGCTGAGCTTGCCATTGCCATATCACTGTGTCGCCCACAGATATATTTAAGACTGATGGAGACCATGCATATCCTTCTCCATAAACTAAGACCAAAAAAAGAGAGGCCATTTAAAAGGGAAAGAATAAAAAAAAAAGAAGAGAATGAAAGTTTTACTGAATGTAAATGTTTACTGAGCTTAAAATATCTTATAATTAACATTCTAACTTTCTCACATACAGAATTTAATTATTTGGTAAAATAAGCTGAAATCAGAGGAACTAGGATGGTGAGAAACTAAGGGGAACCAAAAAGATTAATTAAGCCCGAATCATCAAGAGGCCCATCTGGAAAGCAGGAAGTTGCTGAAAGACTTAGTCACAAAAAGCACCAAGATTTAGAACATTTTCTACATGTCCAAAATTGAACCCATTATATTTTCCCACAAACCTCCCACTTCCTAACTTCCCTATTACAGTGAAGGGTATAACTGTCTTCCCAGTCACCCAGACTCACAACTGAGGTTACTCCTTATTCTTTCTCATCCCTCATATCCAATCTATTGCCAAGTTTTGTTGATTCTACCCGCATAACATTTTTTATATGTCCCTCTTCTCAACCTTGATACTGTCACACCATCCTGGTCCAGGCCCATATCACCTCCCACCTAAACTCTTGCAATAATCTTCTGTTTGGTCTCCTTGACTGAGGTCTCTCTCCAAACCTCAGCTTTCAGCCTTCACTCAGCTGACAAAGCAATGTTCCTAAAGCACAGATCTGACCATGTCACTATCCCTCCCTCCCCCCCATTACCTCCATTATCCAATAAGATCCACTGGCTTCCTGTCACCTCCATGATCAAATACAAAATTCTCTGTTTGATATTTATAACATGCCCCATCCTTATATATTTCAGTCTTCTTATACCTTATATATTCTTATACCTTCTATATTTATACCTTTATACATTATACCCCCCCATATACTCTGTGATCCAGTGCCACTGGTCTCCCTGCTATTTCTTGCACATGACACTCCATTTCCAGACTTTATACATTGTCACTAGCTGTCTCCTATATCTGTAATTTTCTCCTTCATCATGTTCACCTCCTGGCTTCTTCTAAGTCCCAGTTAAAATCTCACCTCCAGGAAACCTTTCCTCATCTCCCTTAACTCTAGTGCTTCCCTCTGTTGATATTTCCAATTTGTCCTTTACATAGTTTGTTGTATATATTTGTTTTCATGTTGTCTCCCCCATTAGACTATGAGCTCCTTGAGCTATGATACTCCTTGAGAGCAAAGACTGTTTTGCTTTTCTCTGTATCTTTAACTTAACACCTCTGTCACATAATAAGTGCTTACTAAAGACTTATTAGCTGATTGACAGTAATACCTTTGAACATATCAAGCTGTTTAGACCTAGACATACCTGAGAATCTAGATACCTTTCCATCTCCCATGAGCAAACATTCATATGTGTGTGTATGTATACATATATCTCACCAATAACAAACTAGGGAATAATGGCAGAGGTCCCATATTTCTGGGGAAAAGGTCTAGATTTGAGCATTGGGGAACTTCTGTATCTCAGATTGCCCAGGTAAAAATGGAGGTAATAACATTTGTTTTTAAATTATTTTGTCAAAAAGTTATAAGAAAAGATGAAATAAAAATAATCTTATTTGGTTCCTGAGGACTTCATTAAAGTCCTACTCTAAGTAGTCTGTGTAAACTGAGTTCCTAGCAGATAGTAATGTAACAAGTGTGATTTTTTTCTTGTTTGAAGTCCAAAGAAGAGTTGATACTGGATGTGTCCCAAAAGAGAGATTTTTCACTCTTCTCTTATAGCCAACCAATGGTGTGTTGGGAGGAGGAGATGTGAAGAAATCTTTCCATGAGTTTTTCTCTACTTGACACAGTGGCCCATCCTATTTGACACAACTCTCAGTTACTAGGATCAATAAGGCATTCACTCAACTAATCAATAAATATTTATTAAGTACTTAAGTGCTAGAGTTCCTGGATTTCCTTGACAAGAAGCCAATATGCATGGCTATTTCCACAGAATCAGACTAAAGTCAAGAGCAATGGAATCACCTCTGTTTCATCAGTAACATGTTAAGGCTTTGAGAACTAGTCAAAGACCATGAGACTGTTAGCCAAGAACCAGCTTAGCTAAGTTCAGAGAGGCTCATCACTGTAAGACCAGCCATAAAGTTATGAATTTCTGGACCATAGCAACTCATGACATTATCTCCCAAGGCAGTGGTGTCAAACTCAAATAGAAATGGGGGCCACTAAACCATACGTAAACCATACATCCCTTTGACTTATTGATTTATTGATTGTATATTGACTTAGAAAAACACAAATTCACATTATCTGTGTTTTATTGTGTCTTTATTTATTTTATTAAATATTTGTCAACTACATTTCAATGTGGTTGGGGCTGCATTCAGGAGTGTGGTGGGCTACATATTTAATACCTCTATCCCAAGGTGCAAGGTTGAGCTTCTGTTAGGAGAACAAGTTCACACTGATAAAACAACAGATTCTGTGAATTCCTGAAGTTAGTTCCAGGCATGGAATGGAGGGTAGAGGAGGTGGAGAAACTACATGAATTTTAAAATTTATTAGTATGTACTCATACCTGAATCTTCTCCTTGGTTGGTAACTCTGAATACATTCGTTGTTGAGTGAAGAATACATGTTATACTGTTCTCTGAAGATGATGTCACATTGCAAGGAAATGATCCTAGAAAGGGCCAAATAAAATTAGTTTCTCAGTTAACTATTTTAAGGAGAGATATAATTGTTTGGGTTGTACAGAGCTTTTTAAACCTTAAAGCCAGAAAAATTGGCTGTGGCTTAATCGCTTAGGAACCAAAGATCTTCCAAACATTTTCAGTCAAAGCATCAGGCTCTTTGTTAGGTAGCATTTAACAGAATCAAGAGCTGGAGAGACTTTAGAATTCGTTTTACTTCTGACTTCCATAGGAGAAGGCTGAGTAGCAGAAGCATCTGGAGAAGGACTTGAAGTGAATAATAAGAGCAAATTGTGTATGTGATTTCAGGGCTTCAGAAGAACATCAGAGACTTTACTTAGGAAGGAGAAATTTGGGAGAACTTCAAGAGAGTTGAAAGAAAAGGGCATGAGCTGAAGGAAGACAAAGAGAAAGAGACTTATTCTTCAGGAGGACTCAGACTGAAATACAAGTATTGAAAAAAAGGACCTAAGGGCAGGAGAAGTGGGAAGAACAGAAGCAGGTGAAGGACTCAAGGAGGAGGAAATTAAATGATGGGAGCTGAAGGAGGAAAAAAAGAAGGGGAAAAAGATAAGGCAAAGTAAGAAAAACTGAAGGAATTTGAAGCTGGTTGTCAAGTTAAGAAGGACAAAAGAATCCGTAAATGTTTAACAAGATTTGAAGATGAGTTCCAGGCATCCTCAAACAGTTTGAAAGACAAGTACTAAGGAATTTATTTCTGGCAAGTATGGAGAACATGGGCAATCTTTCAGAGACTTGTTTTGAGTGTGTAATGTTTTTATTTTTGCCATAATCAAGACACTGCTATCTACGTTCAGAATGAAGGCTGGTCTTTCTCCTAGATGGGGGGGTGAAGGTGTCTGGACAATGCCTTTCCACACTCTGCAGTATCAGAGATGATAAATTCTTTCTAAAAGAACTAAAAGTCACTTAGTCAATAAGCATTTATTAGAAATGCTAAAAACTGTGCTAAGTGCTGGAGATATGCAGAAAGTGCATATCTCACAGTGCAATGGGAGAGACAACAGAAAACCAATTATATACAAATGAAGATATAGACAGGATAAACTTGAGATAATTTCAGAGGAAAGACTAACATTAAGAGGGATCAGGAAAAGTTTAACGTAAGAAACAAATTCTAAGGATAAGGACATGATCATCCTTCTGTGTAGTCTGCCCTTTTCAGACCATATCTAGAGTACCTTTGGAAGTCCTGGTCATCACATTTTAGGAAGAACATGGATAATCTGGAGAGCATCAAGATGAACAAAAACAGGATGGTGAAGACGGTGAAGATTTTATATTGTAGAGATAAGTTGAAGGAATGGAGGACACTTAGCCAAAAGATCAGTCAATCAACAAATATATTAAATGCTTACTATGTGCCAGGCACTGTGTGAAGCACTGGAGATTCAAAGAAAGATAAAATGTCTCTGCTCTTGAGGAACTTACAGGTTAATGGGAGAGACAATGTACAAATTACTATGTGCGAACAAGCTATATAAAAGATCAATTGGAAATAACAGAGGGAAGGCACCAGAATTAAGAGGGATCTCAGTGGGGGACATAATAGCTAAGTTCAAGTACCTAAAGGGCTGTCATGTGAATGAGGGATTAAGTTTGGCCCCAGAGGACAGAAGCAGGAAAAATGGGTGGAAAGTATAAAGAAGAAATTTAGGACTGATATCAGGAAAAACTTCCTAACAATTTGAACTATCCCAAAGACGGCTCTCTCAAGAGACAGTGGGGATCCCCATTTCTGAAAGTGTCTGAGAAAAGGCTGGGTGACCATTTTTAGGTAGATATTAGAGGGAATTCTTTTTCAGGTATGAGTTGGATTAGGTGGCTGCTAAGGTCCTGTTCAACTCTGAAACATAGATTCTGTGACAATATGCTCAATCTCAGCTCAGCCAATGGTTCTGTTCATAAATGATCCCACACTCCAATTAAACTGGAATGGTATTCCTTATACTGATGCTCAAGCAATAGTCTGTTTTTCCCATTTGGGGTTCATATTAACTGTGAGATTAGGTGGGTCTTTTTCATTTGTAAAAGGTAGTTAAATATGACAGAGTGCAAAGAGCCCTGGATTTACAATCAGGGGATCTAAGCAGAAGTAGGGAGAATGAGTTTGAATATAACAGAAACCTTTCTAATACCTAGAGCTATCCAAAGTGGGGGGGGGGGTTGGTGGTGGTGGTGGTTACCTTTCTTTGGAAGGTGTGTGCTTCCCCTTATTTGAAATCTTCCAGGAAAGGCTGGATAAATACTGGGGATGCAGTAGAGAAGTGGTATCAAACTCAAATAGAAGTGGGGGGGGAGTGGGAATAAGCTATAAATAAGTATCCCTGCCAGTTTCATATTAACTTAGAAAACCTTAAGTTAACATTAACCATGTTTTATTGTATTTTTATTCATTTTGTGAAATATTTCCAAATTACATTTTAATTGGGTTTTGGTAGCACTCTGGAGTGTTAAGCAATGTGTTTGAGACTTCTGCTGCTGCAGATATTTTTGGTAAAATACAGATTAGACTAGTTGGCTTCTGAGGTCCATTACAACTCTGAGATTTTGTAATTGTGTAATGAATTATCTAGTTTCACTCCCCATTTTACAGATGAGGAAACTGAGGCCCACAGAATTGTGAAATGATTTACTCAATGTCACGCAGAGCCAGAATTCAAACCAAAAATTTCCACTTACTTCAAGTTTATTTTGGTTCTTAGTAAGATAGGGAATTATTTTCCTCTTTGATTCGATGTTCTCCATACAGTAAATATTCAGTAAAGTATTGCCAAGTAAGTGAATGAACTAAGGCAAGTCCACTTACCAAAAATAAATAATTACATACTATCAAAGAACATCGAGTCCCATGAGTTTGTAGTATTCATGTTATTAAAAATGCATCCAGGTTTTGCTTACATCTTCCAACTATCTTGATAAAAACATATAATGAAAGGATTCTTCCAAGGAATAATGAAAAACCTTACCAAAGAACACACTGTTTTCATCTGGTGTTGTGCTGAATCCAAAACCCATTAAAGTGATTTCAGAACCACCATATAATGAGCCTTTCTGTGGAAATATGTTGGTCACTTGCAAAATATACTGTATGGAAACATTTAATTCTTCACTATAAAAGAAAAATAAAGATGTTTTCATTGAGTATTCCATAGGCTCACACTACTAAATTTTTGCCATGAAATAAATTCTTTAGTACAGAAGGGGAGAGATGTGAATATTTAATTATTTATTATAATAGGCTAAAAGGCAAATTGATTTTATACCCACCCACAAATTTATTTATTTGTGCATACACATACAATGTATGTACATACACACAGATTTGTTTAAATAGAACACCTCACCTCAAAATCTAGAGCCATGTCATTGCTTCTGAGACATACTTTGGGTCTTCCATAATGAAAAGTGGGGCAAATAATAGAAATTATAACATATGTACATATATATGTAAAATTAAAAACATTCTCATTATCTTCAAGATAATACCAGCACCAATGCTACTACTACAGATTACTGAGTCCCAGAGACATCCAGAAATCTATATAATCTTATGATTGTTCATTTAGCTGAGAATCTATCAATAAATAACAAACATATCAATGTGAGTTCCTTAGTCTTACAATACTAAATGGGAAGAATTATGAATTTGGGAGTGTGGAAACTTGAAATTTTATTTGAACTGCAGCACCAACTCACTTGAATTCCCCGAGTTTCATTTTGCTCAGATGCAAAATGTAGATTATTTTTATTCTTTGAGGAACTCAAATTCATAACTTGTACCTTGATGATGCAAATCCCCAGTTTCCAACTTCTACACAAATGTCATAGTTCCCAGGAGACAATTTGGGTAGGAGACATGTAATATCTGTGAAGTTCCAGTGAAGAATGGTACAATTTACTCCTCCAACATATACCATGTTCTGTGAGTGTTCATTTCCAAAATTATAGCCTTTAATAGTTAAATTTACTTCTCCTATGATTGCAAATAAGAAAAATAGCAGTTTCAAATGAAGGGCCACCAGAATATCAAATTCAAAGTTTGTACCATGTGTAAAAATAAGAATTAACCTATTCCTCTTCTGTGGTTTACTATACCCAAAGAATTCCTCCCCTAGTTGGTGGTCCACCTCCTAGTGAGGCATCCCTTCACACTGGTCATTGGACAGAAAGTCATAGTCCCTACAGCGTCTGGAAAATTTTTAAAACTTTTGGAGGCAATTGAAGAGTCAGTCAAGATGTTTGGTCACTAGATAGAACATACTAATAAAGGGAGCCACACAACTCTTTCCTTTGCTATTTCACTCAGAAAAAAAAAGAAATCCAGGATACTTTACTTAAATATTTCTATTCTAATATCATAGCTTAAAGTAAAGAACTGGTACAGCATCTGTGATAAAATTTCAAGTTAAGCACATAGTAGGAACTATCCTTTCAAAGTAACCTATATATGAGATTTCTTTGATCTTATGAAATAGTTCCTTACCCTGCAGCATTCGTGTTTTTGGACTAAAGTACATTATACCGGGAGTCTGTGAGATATTGTAACTAAAAGCCGAATTAGCACTTGCTTGTAGTCCGTTGGTTGTAACAATAATATCAAAAGTTCCCTCAGCTCCCTAAAATAAAAAAAAGCATACCATAAGTAACTAGAAAATGTAAACCTTTTAAATGAAATCAACTAGAAATATCCAAGTTCAGCTGTTTCCTTCCAGCTCAAAAAAACATTCATTTATCAAGTGACTACCTGGCACTTTATTATAAACATTGGTGATATAAAGATGAAAAATAAAAGAAGCCTTGCTCTCATGGATCATATCATCTTTTTTTTTGGAGGGGAGGAGGCAGTGTATATGTAGATAAATAAATAATAGACATATGCAAAGTAAATACAAAATTATAGTGGGACAACAACAGGAAAGGAAAGACCTTGTGTAAGAGGTAGTGATTGACCAAAGACTTCAATGGAACTAAGGAGGTCAAAAAGCATAGGTGAGGACGGAGAGCATTCTGAGGATGGAGTACAGCCTTTGAAGAGGTATGGGGGCAGGAGATGCATAACTGTGTACAGAAAGTACAAGTAGGACAATTTGCTGAATTTGAACTTTGTAGATGTAGCCAGTGCCCCACATCTGGCTCTCTTTTCTGAGCTTGCTCTCCCTGACTTAGATACACAACAGACAAAACTCAGAATTTTGTCTTCTAACAATGATACCCTTAAATACTCTTATGCAATTGTTCTTAAAAGCATAGTTTATAAATTTAACTCAGAATCAAGATGAGGAGGGCTAGTTTTGTTGAAATGATTTTTTAAAAAATATAATTAAGTTTCAATTTTTCAATGAATCAGAGACTAAATAATATAAACAATATGAATATTTATTCTTTCATCCATTCAACAATCAATTATTAAATATTAACTCTATGCAGAGCTAGGTTGTGAAGATTGCAAACATGATCATGACAGGTTCCTTACCTGCAAGGATATTAAAAATATAGTATGATCTAGATGTTCTAGACATGATTTTAATATATAAGTAGTAGCTAAAAAAATTGGAAAGTTTTGACTTTTCCTCCAAATGTCATTATACCTGAATGTGACTTATGAATTTCCTGTATTGACCAACTGCTTTCACTTTTTTAGCACTCCCATTCTAAGGGATCAAGATCACCACTTGAGACAAATACAAACACTTGATGGTGTTGGCTCAATCCCCAGTCAAGAAAAATGTTCTTTACACCTCCTGGCCCAGAATTCTACACAGAGCATATATTGAATAACTTCTGGTTGATGAACTGGCATGATTTTTAAAAAGTCAGCTTTCTTTATTTCCCTAGCACTCAGATGCTCATGTGTAAAATAGTGGTCCAATTTCATGTTTTTAGAAAAACCTCCTAAGTTGCAGTTAAAAGAAGACATGTCTGTATTATTTGTGTGATGATAAGAGAGTCACTTCATCTTTCCAATACTCAGTTTCCACATCCATATAATGGGAATAATCTTTGCAACCCTGTTTCATAGGATTGCTCTGAGGAAAGTGTTCTGTGTGCCTTAAAACACTATTAATGTGAATTATCCTTATTATTGCTTTAAAAAGACCCACATTCTAAGCTTCTGTCATACTGACTGAAGTTTGACATTGACTTGGCACATTTTGCTGCAGCTCTTATGTCTCACATAATTTGGTTTTAAGTTAAATGATGATTTTCCCCTACAATGTCAAATTCTATGAGATCAGTAAGATCTTCAGTTCTGTTTGTGCACGTTTTTAACACACATAGAAACACTTTGTTTACATTAAGGCTTTCTGTAACTCCTCTAATTTTGTGACTGGGTTGATCCCTAGGGTTGTGTTACTTCATGTTAAGCCCAATAACTAGCACTGCAAGCAGAGCTATTCCCCACCTCTTAAAATCAAGGGATCACTTATGGATACATTAGAAAAAAGTTGAGTGACTAATAGTTTACCTTTGGAGTCCTGCATTTTATCTCATTCAGATTTCCCTTAATCATACTACAGCTTTTATTTCCTACTAGTATCTTGGAGTCTTCACCAAAGCCAAATCCAGATAAAGTCAGCAGTGTGCCTCCTACAAAAGGAAGGGGGAGTGGTAGACAGATCCAGGTTGAAAATAAGGAAATGCAAGATAATACACCTCCAATCTTGATATCCATAACAGAGAGATAATAATACAGCTCTAAAGCATTATCTTGATATCATGTTTTAAATAGGCTTAGGGTACATAGTCTGCTGTCATGGAATCACAGTCAGGCTTATACCCTGAAACCTGGAAGTATAGAGTTGAGGGTGGGGGTGGAGGAAAGTCTAGAGATGAATATGGTGATCTAAGAAGAAGGTATGCTCCAGTGAACCATTAAGACTTTTCACCACTATTCTGGGGGAGGCAGGGCAGTGTTCTCATATTGGCCCTACTTTCCTTATTATTATACCATAGGTTGGATATAAGACTAAATTAAGACTTGCTACTACCCAGCCCCCAAATTTTTCAAACTTGATTGAAATTTAGAACTGAGGAGACAAAAAGAGGGAAAGAAGGAAAGAGGAAGGAAAGAAGAAAGAAAGGAAAGACTGAAGGAAAGAAAGAAGGAAGGAAGGATGGAGGAAAGGAAGGAAAGAGGGAAAGAAGGAAGGTAGGAAAGATGGAAGGAACAAAGGAAGGATAAAAGAAAAAATGATTTTTTGCTTTCCTTTCTTTTTTTCTTGTTTTCCTTTCTCTTGTCAGTTAGGTGGCATAGTGCATAAAGCACTGGTCAAAAAGTCAGAAAGACCTGAGTTCTATATGGCCTCAGATGTTTCCTAGCTGTGTGATTTTGAGCAAGTCACTTAATATCTATTTGTCTCAGTTTCCTCAACTGTAAAGGGGGATAATAACAGTACCTACCTCCCAGGGTTGTTGTGAGGATCAAAATAGATAATATTCGTAAAGCACTTTACATATACAAATATTAGTTGTCATTGTTATTGCTAATTAGTAGTAGTAGTAGTAGTAGTAGTAGTAGTAGTAGTAGTAGTAGTAGTAGTAGTAGTAGT
>NW_020950062.1:18589239-18593183 GCF_900497805.2 Vombatus ursinus
GTAGTAGTAGTAGTAGTAGTAGTAGTAGTAGTAGTAGTAGTAGTAGTGGTATCTTGATCACAAGACTTTTGTTGCTACTGTACAACTCAGGCACAACATAGTGTGCTATGAAAACTGGAGCTGCTGACAGTGGATAGCCTGATAATGAATAACTCCTTTCAGCACAACTGATGATACTGATAGAGAAACATATAATAATTAACAGTGTTACTATATGAATTGAAAGGCAAAATGATAGCATGGAAAGAGCAATGGAGTTGGAGTTAGGAGAGACTTGAGTTCATATCATGTCTCTGAAGCTTATTAACTTTATTAACATGGACAAATTACTAGAGCTAAGCTTCAATTTCTCATCTGTAAAATAAGGATCAATAAAACTTATTAATTTATTGACATTTATTAATAGCCAACTTCAAGTGGTTGTTGTTAGGATGAAATGAAATATGTATAGGAAATCTACCTTCAAATACTACGTGTCAGCTGGTATTACTAAATGAGAATATAAACAACAAGTAGTTAATCTGATTTATGTTTTGAAGGAGAAAAAAATCAGTCAGTCATTCATATTTAGTTCTTGTTACCTTTCATTTGAAAACCAAGAAGAGGAGAGTTTTAAAAAAGATGCTTTAATTTATTTTGCTCATGTGAACTTTTGGATGACTTTGTTTTCACCCTGTTCTAGGAATGTCAGACAAAGTAAAGGAAAACATGTGCACAGTCTTTTGATTTAGCATAATTACCTGCAAGGCTCCCTGAAGTTGGCCAGATATGCAAAATCTGAGTGTTATAGGTGAAGCTAAATATTTCTCCCCCTGCATGGTGTGCCAATCCCATTTCAGCTACGGAGACAGCAATTGGGAAATTTCCTGCTTTTCCATTAAGGATGTGACACTTGATTTCATTTTCTTGTATTAAAAGTAAAAGAAAGAAATTATTTTTGCCAGCTAATATTATAGAAATGTTCATTCAATTTTTTTCATATTATGCCCTGACATGTCTTGTACTATGTTACCCTCTACAAGAAAATTATGTATTTAATGTCTTCCTATTAAATATATAAAATCTTTACAAACATTTGCTTACAATTGACAGGATGTCTCACAAGTCAGTACAGTTTTAAGCTTTAATAGCTATTTTAAAGGCAACGGCCCTGGGAGGTAGGGGCTATTAAAATAGCAATTAAATAGTTATTAAAGCTTAAAATTGCACCAAGACTTGTGAGATACCCTGTATCAGACGTCCCATGGAAGCCAGTCAGCCTTTACTCTAATGAAAAAACTACTCATAGAAGACTTTCAGTGAACAGTGTTTTCTCAAACAACTCTTACTGTTTTCTGTGAAGTAAATTTCAAGCAGCAGATATACACACAAACTTTAATAGCCAAAAGGAAAAAAAGAGCTCAATGAATTTATTGAAAAGAGATAATATACTCCATAAAGTACACTGGCATTGGTGACCCCTGACATAGCAATGCACCATACTATTTGCATACAATGCATCAGACAAAAAAATACTGGGGTTATCAGGAAAGGCACTAAGAACCAAACAGCAGATATAAGTATCTCTTTGTACAAAATTATGGTGAATCTATGCCTGAACAGTGTCTAGTTGAACCTACAAGAAGACATCAAACTGCTGGATCAAATCTGGAGAAAGACAACCAAAATGATCAAAAGGATGTTGTCTCTGGGGGTGGACTAACACCATTCTGTGTCTCCAGGCACATGGGACCAGGGAGATGGTCAAAGTCTAGAAAAATCATAAAGCCCACATGTAGCAGAGGGTGAATATAAATTTGTCTACTTAATTCCAGATTGTTAAATTAAGGATCACACCTAAAATGATTAAAGAGGTGATTTTAGAAATGAATATTTTCCTAAAAATTTATCTGTCAAAATTTTTTTAAGAGAAATAAACATTTGTGGGGTACATTACCCCACCAAGATAATAGAGGCTTGAAAAATAAATAGGTTTTTTTAAACCTATAAAAATTCACTCATTCCTTCCCCTCTGTCTGAAACCATATTCATATAAAATTATTATTATTGTTATTCTAATTGTTATTATCATTAACATTTACCTAAAATGTGCTAAGCACTCTGCTAAGTATTTTATATCTTTCTTATCTTTAATACAAAACAAAACAAAAAATTGGGAAGTTTCTTGCACTTCCTTAAAGGATGTGACTTTTTTGTGTTAAAAAAAAGCAAATCAACAATTTTTGCTAGCTAAAATTACAGAAATGTTCATTCAATTTCCTTTTTATTGTGCCCTACCATGTCTTGCATTATTTTACTCTGCACAGGGATACCTCTAAAACTTCCCTTGACCTTACTAGCCCCTAAAGCTATCCTTCTCCTCCCCTTCACAACCAAATTTTTTAGTTTATACTCCCTTTCTCTGATTTCTCTCTATTTGCTCCTACCACAATGCTGGCATTCTGGCATATGGCCACGAGATTACTTAAAACGAAATTGAATTAGAGATTCATAATGGGCTGTTAAAAGAGGCAAAGATTTGGGTGGGGGGTGAAAGAGGAGAAAAAGTTAGATGAGGTAGCTAGGTGGTACAATAGATAGAGTGCTGGACTGGAATCTGGAAGATCTATGTTTGAAGTTTACTTCAGATATTTATTAGTTGTGTGACCCTGAGTAAATCATTTAACTTCTCAGCCTTAATTTCCTCATTTGTAAAATAGTGATAACAATAGCATTGACTTCATAAGGTTGTTGTGAGAATCAAATGAGATAGCATATATAGAGCACTTTGCAAACCATAAAATGCTATATAAATGCGAGCTATTATTTTAGAATAAACAACTTAACTGTGTCCTATTACAACATCTGACAATGACATTGTTAGAGAAAAATACTAGGCACAGCAAGAAAAACAATAGGGCAGACCCAGTATAGCAAATCTTCCAACTGGTGTTCTTAAGGCACAACTGGGAGCAAGTAAGATTTTAATTGGCCAGTTTTATGAGGTAAGAAATCAGCAAGGCACAAAGGTCAAGATTTCCATCCATTACACTGAAGGAACCAGTTGGACATAGTAACCTAAACTGAAAGGGAAAAAGCATAATCCAAAGCATTTCCAATTTCATCTTACTCCTACAGAAGAATTATTTTAATATTCCAATTTGATTTCATTTCATCTTAAAATTTATATGTTAAAAATATGTGGCTTACCATAAGCAGAAAGAATAGGACAATCTACTGAACCAACAGTAACTGATGTTGCTGGATTTGAAGAGAATCCAGAGCCTGATATTGTTAGAATCGTTTTTTCTTCATATGATCCTGGGAAGATTAAATTAAGATGTTATAAAAATAGAGTCTGGTATTATTAAACCACATTTTGATGGAGGGGAAAATTGCATTAAAATGTAAACAGTGAAACACAAAGTAAATTTAATCAGAGATTAAAATACATTTTGAGCAATAAAAATGCTGATTATTCTACATTGCTCAATGCGTATGACCATTGAAGAAAGCATAACAGCACTGAGTTTAATAGAAGTAAAAATATACACGAATTAAATACTTAATAAAGTAAGATAAAGGAGATTATTTCTTTAGGAAATTGATTAACCAAGTTACACTTAATAGTGGAAGAAACTGTTTTCCCATTTTGAAGATGGATTTGGGGACAGAGATTAAATTTGCATATTTATTGGTACAGTAGATTCCCAAATAAGAAAATTCCCTCCTCTGATACAGGTCAGCATCTACTCTGCAACTTGCAGTCTTAGAGATTTGGCTAGAACACTGAGAGTTTAAATGATACTCCCATGGTCACACACAGGAGGTAGGATTTGAATTCAGGTCTTCCTGGATTTAGGGGTCAGTTATCTATCAACCATACCAATATAATTGGCATATATGTATGTATGTTGAGAGAGAGAGAGAGAGAGAGAGAGAGAGAGAGAGAGAGAGAGAGTGAG
>NW_020950062.1:18593583-18647997 GCF_900497805.2 Vombatus ursinus
GAGGGAGAGAGAGAGAGAGAGAGAGAGAGAGAGAGAGAGAGATGAGCCTTGGAATCAGGAAAGATCAGGGTTCAAGTCCTGCCTGTAAACACATATTCAGTCACAGACAGACTACAAGCAAGTCACTGAACCTCTCAGTGCCCCAGGAACTCACTTCTACCAGGAAGTTTTCATACTGAGACTCCCCTAAGTGAACATAATCATGTGTAAACCAAAACAAAAAAAATGAAATATATTATCAAGTAACAAACAGGGACAGATGCAAAAATAAGCACAAATTAGATTAAAAAGCAATGATGAACTCATGGCACATCATCTCAATTCTACTGGGAAATTAGTACAACATGAATTATCTTGAAGTGAACTGAATTACTAACAAAGGCCCTGAAGAATACATGATTTCCCTCAGAAAGATGCATTACTTGTAAAAATGCCCAATGTTTCTCATACTTACTATAAAAATAGCACAAAGTAATGGTGCCAGGATAACGCACTTCACCCAAAGAAAATAGGAATTTTTTCCCACTAAGCTTATTTATTGGTATTTATTTTAAAAAAGAATTCTCTTCTTCCTTACAATACTGATGCTAGCTAATTTTAATTCTGGGGAACATTAGGCAGACACAAATTACAGTTCATCAGTTTTTCTAAGCACTATCAAAACATTTCTTTGATGAAAAGATAAAATGTGTGCTCTACAGCTCTCAGCAATAGTTCTGGTCCCACTCATTCATCAATTGTCCAAACTGATCATTGCCTTTTATGAGAAAAGAACTGTTATGTTACTATCCCTTTAATAATAAATGCACTAGAAAAAAACAGTCACAGATGAAGAGAGAGGCTAATTAATGCAATAACCAACATGGATGGAAAAAGATGCTTCAGCGTATGGAATGAAATGTAAAAGAGATAATTTTACCTGCTTGAAAGTAGAGATAGATACAGAATAATGGCTTTAGCTTCAAAGGGAAAGCTTCATTGTTTTTTCAATGACAAGTAATTAATCCCATTTTCTTTGCTTTCTTTGCTCTCATGAGGATTTCATGCTCTCATGAATTTTCTAGCATGTGTGGACTGTCCGACTCCTTGTAGTGACATTGTCATACACAATTTTTGACTGAGTTAACCTTTCAGTGATAGTATTTCTTCTACACCAAATACAAACCATAAGAGGAAGTTACCTTGACTAGGACTTGTAACTAAAATTATGGGAGTGTTCAGTGGATCCCATTTATATCCACAGTTACCCGAACATTTAGCTGGAAGTCCATTGATATAAACTTCAACCTTCAAATAAAAAATGATGGGGTTATAAATCATACCTAATACTATTCTTCCACAAGCCATAAAAAATTATTGGGTTAATCCAATGTTAACACATGGTGTGTGTGTGTGCACACACGCATACATACACATACATTATATACATATATATACACACACATATTTGTATATGTGTATGTATATATGTAATTTGTGATATACATCTTAAGTGTATCTTAAATTTCTCTCCTCCTCCCCACATTCATAAGAGAGACAAACACTACATGAAGAGAGTTTCATAAATACCTGAGGCTGCTGGTTGGCTGTACGAAGTAGGTCTCCTAGTATGTGCTGTCTGAATAGGCCACCTTCAGTTATCTTTGTAACTGTAACATTAGCCTCTTCTCCAGTGATGTTGAAATCTTTAATCTGTTTTTATATATAATTACTTGATAAGAAAGACCATATAATAAATGTTGACATGCTACATTCCTTGCTTTGGTTTTTTTCTAAATCATTAATTTTAAACATTGAAAGAACAAATTAAAAAGAAAAATAAGTATAGAATGGTTTTCATTATTACATTAATATTCTTTGATAATAAATGCATTTTAAAAATTATCATATTCTATTCTACTAGGAAAAGTAGAGTAGAACCATTACATTATGATAAGAGTAGGAAATTGTTTTTACAAGTAATTGGGGCATATTCAATGAAATAAATAAAAACATATTTTTAAAAAAATAATAAAAGATTCTTGAGAATAGAGACTATCTTTGACTATTTGTATCCCCAACATTTAGCAAAATGTTTGACACATAGTTGTTGTTGTTGACTTGTTTTTAGTCCTATAGGACTCTCTGTGACCCCATTTAGGGTTTTCTTGGAAAGTGGTTTGCCATTTCCTTCTACAGTTCATTTTATAGATGAGGAAACTGAGGCAAACAAGGTGAAGTGACTTGCCCAGGGTCACACAGCTAGTAAGTATGTGAGGCTGGATTTGCACTCAGGTCTTCCTGACTTCAGAGCCTACGCTTTATCCATGCACCACCAAGTCACCCATGATAAATTTGAGATGTCTATCAAATACCCAAGTGATGCTATCCAAAAGGCAATTTGTGATTCAGGACTAGGGGTCAAGAGAGAAATTAGACCTGGTTAGGTAGATTTGAGGGTTATCTGCATCAAGATGATAATTGAGCTCAGAGGAACTCAGAGGAAAACACAAAGAGAGAGAAGAGGGCCTAGACCAAGGGTGGGGAACTTGTTGCCTCGAGGTCACATGTGGCCTCCTAGGTCCTTGAGGGTGACTTCTTGACTGAGTCCAAGTTTTACAGAACAAATCCTTTTTATTAAGGGGGCATGGCATGTTAGTCAACAAGGATTTATCAAGAGTCTACAACTCTTGCCAAGAGTTGTACTAAGGCTGGCAATACAAATACAAACAGAAAAAAAAAACAGTCCCTGCCCTCAAAGAGCTTACATCTTGATGAGGGAGTGACAACACATAAATGAGAGCGTAGAGAGAAGTTTGAACGTATCCTGAAATGGAGACATGTGGAGAAAACCCTATAGAGATGAGTCAGTAGTACAGCCTGGAGAGGAATGAAGACATGGATAATCCTGCCAAGGAGACTGATGAATACCGATCAGACAAATAGGAAAAGAATATGGGGAGAGAAGTCTAGTAAAAATCCAAGGAGAAAAGAGTTATCCAAGGGGAAGGAAGAGTCCACAATATCGAAAGCTGAGTAGAATCCAAGTAGGACTAAAAAAAAAGCCAAGGACTTAGCATTTAAAACATGAAGAAAAAATCCATTTATACCAATACTTTCAAGTGTTTTTAATAGAAATTAGTGTTGTATTTCATCAAAAGCTTTTTCTGTGTCTACTGATATAATCATATGATTTTTACATTTATTATTGATATAATCAATTATGTTAATAGTTTTCCTTATGTTAAACCATCCCTGCATTTCTGGTATGAATCCCACTTGCTAATAATGTATAATCTTTAGAATATATTGTTGTAATTTTTTCACTAGTATTTTATTTAGGATTTTTGCATCCATATTCATTAATGAAATTGGTCTATAATTTTATTTCTCTGTTTTTAAAATTGATAAATTTTAAATTGGTTAAAAAAAAAAGAATGCCAGATGAATCACATTATTTGTAATAGAAAAAAAAAGCAGGGGTGGGGAACAAAGTACGTGTCTATTGGTTGGGGAATGGCTAAACAAGTTTTGGCACATACAAGTATGGCAAGATGTTGGACCCCAATGTCCACTGGCAGACAGGAATTCCCTAATGTTTGTCTACTGGAGGACCCAGAGAACCGGGAGACTGTGACTGAAAGATTAGCTTCTATCTCATTCTAAGGGAACAGGGCAGAGAAGAAGTCTCTTGAGACCTAAGAGAATCTCGCTGGGGCAACCTGCGGTCGGCAGGTTTAAGGTTACCATTACTGCCCATCTGCCAGCACAAGAGCTGCAAATCAACCGGTAAGGGAACAAATTCCAAACAAAGGTTATCACCAAGTTTTGCAGAAGCCACAGGAGACAGCTTCTGAGTGACTGGAGTCATTCTTGCTGCTGAGAACAGACCTGGGGAATCTACATTGTCTCATCCTTTTGCTTCACAAACAAACAGAGAAAGAAGCAGACAGAGAAATCAGCTTATTTCTCAATTCCTTTTTCTTATGAGATCGACCTCTTTCTATTTTGAAGTTTTAATGAAAGAAAGCTATTAATCATTGAAAAAAAATAATAAAAGATCCTTGAGAATAGGGACTATCTTTGACTATTTGTATCTCCAACATTTAGCAAAATGTTTGACACATAGTAGGTGCTTGATAAAAGCTTTTCTATTCATTTATTCTCTCTCCCCTATATCTTCAACATTTTTCTATCTACTGTCTCCTTTACTATTGCCCACAAACATGCCCAGTTGTCCTTCATCCTTAAAAAGTTTCACATGACTATATAATCTCTTCTAGCTATCTCACTCTACTTGTCACTCCTTTAACAGCAAAATTCCTAGGAAAAGTAGCCTATACTTGTTGCCCCCATATCCTTACCACATGCTTGCTTACCAGCCCCTTACAATCTTGCTTTCAATGGCTGAACAAGTTGTGGTATATGAATGTAATGGAATACTATTGTGCTATAAGAAATGATGAGCAGGCAGACTTCAGAAAAACCTGGAAAGACTTATGTGAACTGATGCTGAGTGAAATGAGCAGGACCAGGAGAACATTGTACACAGTAACAGCTACAATGTGAGATGACTAACTTTGACAGCCTCATCTCCTCTCAGAAATGTAAGGATCCAAGACGATTCCAAAAGATTCATGATGGAAAAACTGCCCACATCCAGAAAAAGAACTATGGAGTCTGGATGCAGATTGAAGCACATTATTTGATCTCTCTCTTTTTTTTTTTTGTTTCTTCTTTCTTGTGGTTTCTCCCATTGGTTCTAATTCTTCTTTACAACATGACTAATGTGAAAATAGATTCGATATGAATGTATATGTAGAACCTATATCAAATTGCATGAGGTTTTGGGGTGGGGAGAGGGGAGAGATGGGGAGAAAATTTGGAGCTCAAAATCTGGAATATGGAAGTAAATTTTGAAAACTAAAAATAAATAAATAATTTTGTTTTTAAAAATGTAAAAAAACAAACTAATCTTGCTTTCAATTCTAACCATTCTATTGAAATCATTCTCTCAAAAATTGCAAATTCCCATGTTTATTTCTCAGTTTTAATTCTTTTTGACTTCTCTGTAGCACTGTTGCTCAACATCACCTCCTAGACACTCTCTTCTCCTTTGAATTCCATGACACGACTTTCTCCTGATTCTCATCCTGTCAATATGACATATTATCTCACAGGATCTCTTCCCTTCTCTCTACTTATATAACCACTAGCCTAGTCTGGGCTATCATTACCTCTTAGTGAGACTATTCTGCTAGTTTCCTGATTTGTCACCCTGCCACTAGTCTCTTCCCTTTCCAATCTTTCTTTGCAGCTAAAAAAAATAGTTAATGATTATAATAGCTGGCATTGATGAAGAACTTTAAGGTTTGTAAAGCACTTTTCAAATATTAATTCCTTTTATCCTCATAAAAAAACCTGAGAGGTAGGTGTTATTATTATCCTCATTTTACAATTGAAGAAACTAAGGTGAAGTGACTTGCCTAGGGTAACACAACTGGATGTTGTCTGAGGCTGGATTTAAACTCAGTTCTTCTTGAATCCAGTTCCAAAGTTATAACCACTGTGTCACCTAGCCCTCATAATAACACTCCAAAAGCATTGGTCTAACTGTGTCTCTCTCTTGTTTAAAATAAGAGCAAAACCACTACCACCACCACCACAATGAACACCTTAGCCTGGTATTCAATGCTATCTATAATTTGACTTCAACTTTCATTTCTATCTTTAATTCACCTTATTCTCTTTTATATTTCAGTCAGACATGGCTACTATCTATCCTTTGATCATGCCTTTGGAGAAGCTAGTAATGCCACACAAAGTCACAAAGACTTGATTCACTTACATGCTGTGAAACCTTGGAAAATTCCCTGAACCTCTCTCAGCCTCAGTTTCCTCATCTGTAAAATGACTGTTGCTACCTACTTCATGGGGTTGTTATAAGGATCAAATGAGACAACATACATAAAATGCTTTGCAAACCTTAAAGCACTATATACATGCCAGCTGTTATGATTATCTTTCCCTCTCCTCCTTCTGTGTGTTTGCATAGGCTAATCTCCATCCCTGGAATGTACTTCCTCCCAGTCTCTACTTGTTGACATTCTTTCATTTCCTGAAGGCTCAGTTCTGAAGCCATCAGGTACCTCCATGGTGAAGGCTCAGCTCCATCACCACCCACATTCCTCCATTCATTTACTCACTGCTGTCTCCCTCCTCAAATTTTCCTAGAGCTATTTGTCTGCTCTTTGGTCCCTTTGGTTCCTACCTTGTATTATACCTGATGTTCATTTTGTATTGCATCTGTAGAATGTTTTAAAGGCAGGGGTTGTTTTGTGTCTGGCTTTGTATCCCCTACATAACAGTTCCTACT
Organism: Vombatus ursinus; assembly: GCF_900497805.2. Lineage (NCBI taxonomy): Eukaryota > Metazoa > Chordata > Mammalia > Diprotodontia > Vombatidae > Vombatus > Vombatus ursinus. The sequence continues at coordinate 18,599,939 of NW_020950062.1, forward strand.
ATATAGTAGGTGCTCCAAAAATGTTTGTTAAACTGGCATACTCTAGGGCAACTGTCTAAACTGTGCAAAATCCCAACTGTCCTTCCTGGTATAGAATATCTGGTCCAGAAGAATCCTGAAATCAATCCAAAGGACAGAACCTGCAAAAGATTCTGTTTTCCATATGCACTTCTCCACTTGATTTTCCATGAATACCCAGCACAGCTTCCTTCTCTTGTCACTGAGACTTGGCCCATTTCTGGAATACTCTGGAGTGCATACTGTAAATCCACAGCTGAAATGTCAGCAGACAGACCTGTGGGTACACAAGGAAAGCAAACAGCAGATGTTGTGAATTCACAAAACATTTTCAACATGTGGGAAGTTTGCATTATATATTACTGTCAATCCAAATGTCCTCTACCAGTTCCACTTCCATCTGAGGAAACACTCACACCAGTCATCCTCACTTCAAATGTAGCTCAGCCCAGGCACTTTTCCACGTCCATCCCAGCTGCCTTCTTACACTGGCAACAACTCCACCCTTATGGCCTCCTCCAATTGGTGAGTTTTTTCCTGAAACCTCTACGTGAGGAAGCATCCACATCAGTCATATTTGCTTTATACAAAGTTCAGCCCAGGACTCCATTACTTCTTCACCTCTCTTCCCACCCCTTCCAATTTCCTTTTATGTGTTGACTTCTCCAAACAGAACATATGCTTCTCAAGAGCAAGGACTGTCTTTTTTTCTACTTGAATTTGTATTCCCAGTAATTGGCACAGTGTCTAACCTATAGTAAATTGTTAATAAACATTCTCTTTTTGTTTATGACTTTGTGTGTCTCTCTCTCCCTCTCCCTTTCCCTCCCTCTTTCAGTATATTAAAAATAAGGTCAATTTTCCCAAGAGTTCAGGTGTTTTTAGGTCTCATAAGATATGTGGTCAATATCTCACTTAAACCTGAGCTTTGGCTCATATACCTTCATTAAGATATTATTTAAGTTTTGTTGCTAACAAATAAGCATCATGGGCAATAATAGCTGATATATTATAAGATGAGATAAATGGAGAGGTAATAAGTAACTGATGCCTCAATGTGAAAATTTGTTCCGCTTTATAAAATGTTCCATTTAAAATTAAGTCTTAAATATGTTGGTTTTTTTGCTATTATCCTGAAGGAAATTTTCAAGACATGATTGGCTTGATGATTAGCTATGATTAGGTCACGGTGTGTGTACATACACACATACATATATGTGTATACATGTTTGTGCATGTGTGTATATATTTGTGTGTGCATATGTATATATGTGCGGGTGTATATATATATATATATATATATTTGTGTGTGTGCATGTGTGTATACCAGTGGGTATGTGCATGTGCACATAGCCACATAAAAATATCTCATTTGATCCTCACAATAACCCTGTGAGTTAGGTGCTATTATTATACCCATTTTATATTTGAGGCAAACAGAGTTAGGTGACTTGTCTAGAATCACTCAGCTAGTAAACATCTGAGGCTGGATTTTAACTCAGGTCTTCTTGATTCCAGGCCCAGTGCTTTATTCAATGCATCGTTAGTTGCATACTTGTGTATAAACATATATACACACGTATACACACATACATATATATATATATACACATACCTTTATATAATGCATACATATGCATATATATGTGATATATGTTTCTTTATAATTAAAATTATAGCCATCCATAGTCATATTTTGGCCAAAATACCAATTAGTACCCAAGCATTTTTCTTATACCTGTAAGTACACGGTCATAAGCTTGAATGTCAAAGCTGCCACATATTGGTGGAGATGCTGCTTGAATTCTTTGGATACGAATCTGTGATTCTCCAGGCCAGCTCATCCCTCTGTACACTGATTCATTCTCTGTGCTGTTAGTGATAACCTAAGATTTCAAGGTAAATATTTATAATAATGATTCATTTTGACAATGCTAGCATAACTTTCATTCCAACCTAGCATGACACAATGGCATTACAGATGAGTCTAACAAGTTTAGGAATATTCAAAACATCCAGAGAAGTCTCATAAATCAACAAAAATTGTACCTCTGTGCCTGAAATAAGCAGACCAAAACAAATCCAATCATCTGCATGGCAATCAGTTACTTCATCAAAATCTCATTAATTTAAGCCCCACTATCACTCAATTGGCAAATATTTATTGAGCAACCATTATGTGTAAGACATATGGACTGCAAAGAAATACAACATGAGTGGTCCTGCTGCTGAATAGTTTAAATTGATTCAAATGTGAGTTAGGTTATAGTAATACTCATATTAAAAAAAAAATAAGCAACAAAGCAAAGACACAGGTAGTCACTATGGATTGGAGAGGTCAGGACAACTTTATAGAGTGCATGGGATTTGAGTTGACTGAATGAAGGTTAAGATTTGTTAGGAGAATACCTACTTTTGGAATTACAAGGACTCTCCAGAGTACCTAGTCTCCTGCTTATACTTTAATCACAAAGCATAAGCCCCTCTTGAAACCTACTTCATTTGGATACATTTATTACTCCTGATGGTACACATCATCAAAAATGGTTTGAATCAGAGCAGAGGGACTGTTTTGTAAGCTTACTTGTCTCTGCCAAACTCTGAGGTGTTTCTCCCAGGCTCCTTTTCAAGATTCCATTCTCCAACTATTTTTCATGCCAAGTTTGAAACCCAGACCATAGATCTCAACTGTAAACACAGACTCTGCCTATACCCTTCTGCCTAGTCAGGATCTCTAGGCATAAAATTCTCCTGAATGATCAGAGTGGTACTCTGCCTGTGCCCTCCTGTCTGGATTTTTGGATGCTGCTCCCAGCTGATGTGAACACTACGCTTTCTTATTCAGGTTTAAAACATCCACTCAGTATTCTCTGTGTCTTGATTCCTCCTAGTTTTCCTATCCCACTGCCAACTCTGACCCAGAGATGACAGGAAGAGTCTGAGCAAAGGCATAAAGGCAACAAAGTACTTGGCATGATAGTTAACCTACTAGCATATGCTAAATGTCTAGCAAGACACTCTGCTAAGCGCTGGGGATACAAAGAAAGGCAAAAAAAAAAAAGCCTATCAACAACAACAGCAGAAACAACAAAACCCAGTCATCAAACCAATGGATAATTACTTATAAACAATAAGAACTATAGCTACTTGGAGATTTACCTGTGCAAATCCTACAGCCAGTAAAGGTATTCTGTAACTACAATTACATGAAGTCATTGTCACAGTGTACTGGATGGTCACCGATGATCTAACTAGTTTAGTCTGCTTCACTTGAAAGTGCTTTAAAAATATTCCTCTACTGGCCAATGCTGGAAGTCTTCTCTTTGGTATTTCTAAAAAAATACAAATGAATAAAATATAATAAGAATCATGGCTGATCCTGAATTTCTCTAAAACCAAAATCATCAAATTGCATTCATAGGTCAAAAACTGAGCTGTTTAAAGTAAAAATCTGAGAAGTAACCTTCAGGCAAACAGTTCAAAAGACTTAAATTCAAATGATTTTTACTTTAAAAAGACAGATCAAAGTACTGGTAGCAAAATCTCTAAAGTCTATTAGTAGCTCCAAGGGTTAGAGTAAGCTTAGAAAGGGGCTAGTGGTATTTCTTCCATTTCTATGAGGACTGGTTGATTTATCTCTGTTCGACTAACACAGATGAAACTTCTTCATTGTGCCAGTTGTTTTGTGAATATGTGTCATCTGTCACAAAAGGGGATGGGGTAAAGATGGGGTGGTGGTGGCAAAGACCAGCACAGTGAAAGGGATTTTCTTATAGGGCTTGTCAGCTGGTTCTAAAGATATTTCAAAGAAGCTTAGTGAAAGACGTTTGTTTGATTAATTGATTGATTACACATTTGTGTAAATACGAGCACCATTTACTCCTGTTGCAACCCCTGTGAAAAATATTCAATCAGGTGTATATGCTTAGGAGGTTTGTTAATGAATGCTTAACACAAGTGGCATCTTCTGAAAGGGGAACAAGAGTATTATTAATGACCTATGTGAGCTGAGATTTTCAGCTCAATCACTTGTCACACAGAACCAAACTTGCACTTTGAGAGTTGGTTCCTTCAGATATGAAACATTTATGGAGGTATAAGAATTCAGGCTATATTTATGCATGAGCAGGATTCCATAAACATGTAATTACTACCTGTCATAATAAAAACACCCATTTTATCTTTTTAAATAAATGTTTTTTTAGAGATAATAGGGACAGGGACTGGACCTGTTATTTCATTGGTATAGGGAACTCCAATGAGAGGAAACTCCCTCTACCAATATAGGTAGGTATTTTCTCTGCAACATATAACCTTAGAGAATTGCTTAGAAGCCTTCTGAGGATAATGATCCCCAGGGTCACACAACCAGTATGTGTCAGAAGTGGAACTTGAATTGAGGGCTTCCTGAATTTGAAGCCAGCTCTCCATTCACAAATGCCACACTGCATCTCCATAGAAATAGTAGCTAACATTTAGATAATGCTTTGGTTTGTAAAACAATTTATCCATACTATTTGACTTGATCCTCATGACACCCTGTGAGGTAGGTGTAATTATTATTCCCACTTTACAGAGGAGAAAACTGAGACTGAGATTAAGCTACTTGCTCAGAATCACATAGCTAATAAATATTTGAGAGTGGATTTGAACTCAGGAATTTCTGACTTCATGCCCAGTGATCTTTCCTTTTTCACTCTAACTTCTCTACTCTACCATCTAGTAATATTAGTAAGCTGAATGCCTGGTACCAGCAGTAATTTTCTGAGTCCTAAAATGAACAAAATTCTATCAATGCCACTAGATTGTATTTATAATACCACTGACCCACATAAATATTTAAAAAGTATTTTTTGGCTCAATACAACATTGTAAATGGCAAATCATACAAAATACCATCTGTAGTTGAGATTGTAGCTGTCTGTCCAAGATATACAATATCCACATAGAAAGACTGTACTTCAGATGTTTTTTTCAGACTCATCCTTTGAAGAAAGAAGTTTTTTCCAGAGTATTTTCTTTGTATGAGGTACAGGAGATCTATGCAAGTATACGTCCAACTGAAATGAATTCCATATGAATCAGTGATATTGTGCCATCAGAATGAACAAATAGTACATCAACAAAGGTAGCAATATCTCAAAGAGGATCAAAAATTAGCAGGATATTTGCTGTATTTTTTTTATCCACCTAAAAGTTTATTGACTGGATTGGATGCCTGATGTTGTGAAGATGCAAAGAAGGGCATGATTCATCTATTTTGGAAGTAATATTACTAGAGATAGTGTGACCTAGTGAATAGTGGGCTAGCCTTGGATTCAAGAAGTCCAAGTTTCAAATCTAGCCTCTGGCATATACTAGCTATGTGAGCATGGGCAAGTCAATTAACTTCTTGGTGTTTCAAGGAAACTCTCTAAGACTTTAATTTATAGAGAAATTGCTGATCTGTGCAGGTGGAGAAAGTCTTCATACCAAGAGTTCCCTATACCAATAAAATTTTAGGTCTGATTAAGTACAATAGATATCATACATACACATGCTCTCATATATACATGTGTATACACACACATATACAATACATTGTGTGTGTGTGTGTGTGTGTGTGTATACTATGAGGATAGATAACTTTATTACAGAATTTCCTAGAAAATTGGAAAGTTAAGTAACTTGCCCAGGGTGACACAGAGCTATGTGTCAGAGGGAGGACCTGCACCTGAGTTTTGCTGTTTCCAAGGCCAGCTCTCTGTCCACCACACCAAGCTATCTCTAAACTCTTAGTATGCAAGGTAACTCTTTAAGATTCTAAGTTACAGAGAAGGTATCAGTCTGTATTGGGAGAGGGAGATTCCTCAACATAAATTCTCTACATAAATGGAATCAAAGGTCCAATCCAAAAGGCAAGTGTGTATAACATATGTATACATGTACATATATGCACATGTGCATGTGTATTATGTGTACATATGCACATACATTTTTATACACTCATACATATCACAACATAAACAGGGTGTTTCATAAGCCATAATTAAGTTTTATACAACAGAAAGATACACAAATATTGGTATCATAAGCCAGGAAGGTCAGAAGCTGGAAAGTGTGTATCTAGACTAAACTGATTCATACAATTTTTAACCATAAACTCTCAAATTTCCTTTTCTTGAGCCCTTGCTCTATATAATTAAATATAATTAAAACATAAAATATAGAATATGACATTACAACTCCTATAATGATGTATGCTACCTTCTCTTCTTACCTGTTTATTTTTTCAAGTAGCATTTAATCATATTCCTATGTATTCTCTTTCCTACCTAGATATCAACCATATAGCTCAAGAAAAAAAGAAGTCTAATCATTTCTATAATGGGGGACAATAAATGTTACTACTCTTCTTAAACTAAAAATCATTCCATGCTTTTCAAACAATGATGTTAGTAGGAGATCTAGCAGCTTAGGAGACAAATAATATATTAAAAGACAAATTTCATTTGAAAAAGTAACTTGTTTTTTTAAAAATCATCATAAATATACCAATGCATGATTACAATATGAAAACCAGCCTATTATGTATGATTCAATAATAATAAAATATGCTTTTAAGGACAATTGGGAATTATAAAATATATTAACCATGATTTAACAGAATTTTGAGCTGTTAATGTGAATGGAGCTAATCTATTAGTTCCATAGGCATTGCTTATCTATATGTCTTTTACTTTTTTATTTCTCTACTTGAAACTTGCTTTTTATAAAGAAATTATAATTTCTAGCATTTATTTTATACGTATATTCCTTTATTTATTCCTGAAAGTCATGTGTTATATCCCCTATCCTTTGCTAATAGGAAATCAGTTTTGAATGTGCAATTTTAAAAAAAGTGATACTCTGGTAGCAAATTATTTTTTTCTTTGAATAAGGAAGCAAGCCAACTACTTTAATGACCTAATTTAAATTCTCTTGTTTACCAGGACATTATGGCTCTTCTCAGACTCATTTGTGTTAGTAACACTGAACTAATATTTATTTCCTTTTGTGACTTTTATATTTGTTTTTTTTTTTTTTAGCAGAACTTTCATGGATTTCTAAGGAAGTATCTGCACAGACACTGGATCCTTGATTGAAGAATTAAGCCTATAGTGAATCTGGTCTATGACAAAATCACATAAGAACAATTTGATATATTTGTGCAGCACACATGTCCAACAGAGCATATTTACCTGCTCCCTTGAATAAAGGGAAAGGAGAACTGCATATAGGTGTTTTTAATTTCCTTGCTTTTACTGTCTTGGTACTGAAATTTTAGGCCAATATGATTTGCCAGGAATCCTTTGTAGGCAAGACAAAACTACACCAAAAACAGAAAAGAAATTAAAAAGTTATCATAAAAATCTCAATCAAATCACATTAATTATCCTGATTTTTTACATTGTTTTCTGAAGTATTCGATACTTGGCACAATAGGAAAAGATTTACTTGTAAATTCACTTGAGAGTTATGTGAAAACTTGGGGCAACTTTTATTGAATTATTCAAAAATATTTTAAAAATCACTAAACATTTTAGTGATTTAATTTAATGTAGGAGCATATTTTAGGAGATTAATTTGCATGTATATCTGCTCCAGTTTGCACAGATGGAGATAATCACTAGAAGGTCTGATATGATATGATATAATGCTATCACATGATGTGATGATATTATCATATTATTTTCAACATTTGGAAATTTTTCAGAAAAGTCCAAGGCATATTTTCACACTGGAGACATAATTAAAGTATAGTATTACATCCTTAGAGAAGAAAAGGGCTGTGGTCCTATAAAAGTTGGTCTTGAAGTCCTCATTTTATGATATTTATTAAAATATTCTTATTTGTGCCTATGATTTTTTTCCTTCTTGCTCAGTAAGCTGCATCCTATTTATATTTGTATTTTTCCCAGCACCCAGCAATATGCATTAGTGTAGGGTAACTACTTAATGTTTGTTGTTATGAATGAATGAATAAAAACATGAGTCCTTCACGCTAGACATACGTTTATCTCTTTTTAATTAACTGTGGGAGACAAAAGGCTTTACAAAGATTTTCCTTATTCCATAATTTTAAATGATGTCACTCTAATGTTCTTTTCAGATAACTAATGACTTGCTGAGAACAATATGATTTTTGAATACTTGTTTAGTCTTGTTTTATTCTTTTCTTTGATAGCTCTCATAACTGGAAATTATAAACATATAACATTAAGTGCAGCAGTTGCCCAAATGACATGAAGTCAGAGAACACTTTTCCTATTACCAAGTTATCAGAATTTTTATTTTTATTATGCGATGTTTCCCTCCTAAAATTAGTATGTGATTTTCTCAAAACTTACCTGATTATAAGGAAATAATGAGATATTTCCATAAGGTATTCCATTTGGCTTAACATCTGCTGAATCAAAGAGAACAGCTGGATCTTTCAGGGAATAATGACCACAGTAAGCTACAGTTTCAGATGTCACGTGACCTCGATCAATGTGCTTCTGTGGAAACAACGGAGTTATAATTTAAACATAAATATGCAAGTGCCTACCACCCAGACGTGAAAGCCTGCCTATTCGTCTCAAGGTCCAGCTCAAATACCATCTATTCTCTGAGAAATTACTTAATTATACCAAACTACATTGATCTCTTCCCTACTAAAAAATCTTAAAACCATTATTGTTTATGTTATTCATTTTGGTACTTTGTATTGTAATTTAACTATTGGAATTTAAATGAATGTTCTCCATGCCTAGAACTTTCTTCCTACTTACCTTCACCTTTGGGCTTCCCCGGCTTCCTTCAATCATCAGCTAAAGTCCCAACTTCTACAAGAAGCCTCTCCCAGTTCCCCTTAATGCTAGCTCCTTCCTTCTCAGAATACCCCCAGCTTATCTTGTCAATATCTTTTCTGCACAAAGTTGTTTCCAGGTTGTCTCCCCAATTTGATTGTGAGCTTCTTGAGAGCAGAGATTATTTTTTCCCCAAAAGGAGTCCATTTATTTACTTAGGTGAGGCAATTGGGGTTAAGTGACTTGCCTAGGGTCACACAGCTACTGTTAAGTGTCTGAGGTTGAATTTGAACTCAGGTTCTCCTTGAACTCATGGCTGGTGTTCTTTCCACTGTGCCATCTAGCTGCCCCAAAGTATTGTTCTTTTTTGTCTCTTTTTGTTTCTCTGACACTTAGCACAGTGCCTGACAAATCGTAGGTACTTAATAAAAGCTTATTAACTTGATTTGACATAGAGAATTTATATACACATTTGGTGTGTGTGTATTATTTTCTCCCCAACTTGACTATAGGGTTCTTGATGACTGATACCCTGTCACATGTTGCTTTTACCTCCACACAGTACCTAACACAGTCAAGAGAACATAGCAAGGGCTCAATAGCATATATAGCTCCTATACTGAAAAAGATGGACACTGAAAGACTTCCTTTTAAACATTTAACTCTTCTCTTCTGAGTAAAGACATTTTTATAAAGGAATCACATGAGATACATTTTCAAGACTTCAGTAGGTGTGTGGTTTTTTTTTTTGGAGGAAAATGGTTGAGAATGGCTCTGTGTCATCTTAGAGAGAAGTCTCAAGTGGCATGTCCTTGGCTCTGTCTTGTTTAGAATTTGTATTAATAATGTGGATGAAGGAATAGGTGGCATAAATGACAGATTTTCAGATGACCCAAATCTAGTAATGATGGGAAATACATTGTATGACAGTCAGGAGCCAAAAATATCTTAACAGGATAGACTAAGCCAAACCTAACAAGATAAAATTTAACAGAGGTAAACGTAAAGCCCTATAATTTTGCTTAAAAAATCCAACTTCATAAATAAATCTAGACAATAGTTCATATGGAAAGGACCTCATGGAGCACTAGAAAGAGTGTTGGATCTAGAGTGATAGGAATTGAATTCAAATCCTACCTCTACTTTTTAGAAGATGTATGACCTTGGGCAAATGATTTAATCTCTCTAGGTATCACCTTTTTTCTCTGTAAAAAATGAAGGGGATGGACTCAATGATCTCTAAGGTCTCTTACAGTACTAAATCCACGATATTATGATCTAAGATTTTAGCAAACTGCAAACACAATATGAACCTGTGTGACATGGAAGCCAAAAAGGTTAATGCTAGGTGGTAGAGTGGATAGAGCACCACGCCTGGAGTCAGGAAGATTCACTTTCCTGAGTTCACATTTGACTTCAGACGCTTATTAGCTGTGTCACCCTGGGCAAGTCACTCAACCCTGTTTGTTTCAGTTTCCTCATCTACAAAATGAGCTGGAGAAGGAAATGGCAAACCACTCCAGTATCTTTGCCAAGAAAACCCCAAATGTGGAGTCACTAAAGAGTCAGTCACGACTGAAATGACTGAACAACAACAAAAAATCAATCTTTGCAACACCAAAAGAAGCAGAGCATTTGGAACATGGGAATTGATAGCTCTAACTGTAGCTTGCCCTGAACAGGCCACTTCCAAAGTATCATTTTCATTTCTGCCTGCCACATTTTAGAGGGACATTAATAAGTTGAAAAGAATCCAGAAGAGTACAGTTAGAATCAAGAAGAGCCTTGAGGCTATAATAAATGAAGATTGGTTGAAGGAACTGAAGGTGGTTAGTCTGGAGAAGAAAAGATTTAGGGAGCTCATAATTGCCAACCTCAAGTATTTGTATAGCTGTTATGTGGGAAAAGAATCCAATTTGTTCTGTTTGGCTCCAAAGGGCAGAACTATAGGGAAGCTGGAGTCAGGAAGACATAATTTTAATCCTGCCTCTGACAGATAAGAGCTATGTGACCCTGGGCCAGTTGGCTTCTGTTTGCTCATTTGCAAAGTGGATATAATAATAGAACTAACTTTACAGGGATGTTGCAAAGACCAAATGACAAAATGTATGTAAAGTACTTTGCAAACCTTAAAGTATTACATAACTGTGAGCTATTCACCAATAGCTGATGGGGAAGCAGAATTAAACTATAACTAATAACTGCAGACAGTTCATATTTTCTTCCAGATATTCTATGCTACTAGGGCTTTCTTCTAAAACTGTATATTGCCTAGTAGTGCATCATAGTAAATGTTTAAATAGCTAAGAATTTTGTGTACTGCCATGAAGGAGTATCAAAAGTGGTGGCAAATTAGGAAGAGGATGGACTCTGGAGTCAGAGGGTCTCCATTTATATTTTGTCTTATTGTTTGCTGCCACCTTTATGACTTCGGACAAGACACAGCTTCTTGGGTCTCAGTTTCTTGATTTATAAAATGAGAAAGCTGGATTAGCTAGTCTCTTAGGTCTCTTCCATCTTTATAAATATGATGATGATAAAGGCTGCAGTTAAAAAAAACTTTGTGCTCTTCCTCCTGTCAGGACCTGTGGCTTGGAGACTGATAAGCATGGAGAAGTAGTGGGATCTTGAAACCTGGAAGAGACAGCAATAACCTGAGGCCTAGGTTTGCCAGTAATAAATAAATAAAAAATACAATAAGTGGGTTACAATGGGGTTACAAAATTAAGAAGTGAGGTTACAATGTTTACTCCATGGTATTACAGCTGCACATTAGTCTTTTTATCCTCCCTCCCATCATAAAGATAGGGATCTTCACTTTCAAGCTTACTTCAAATATCAAAAAGAGCATTATAAAATAAAAAAAAAGAAAATGGATCTTTGGAAGCCTGTGAAGTTTTGTGACACAAGTTCCTGCTGAAAAATATTGTGGCCATTTTTGCCCATCCTAAATGTTTTCCTTTTGGCCAGTAATTTATAACAGTTCTATCATAAATCATGAATTTTGAGGCCAAAATACATTGGAATGAGTTCAAAAATTTTGAACTCACAAACCAAAAATTTTTCCCAATTCAGAAATGATTGCTAAGACAAATACAAAGAAATGAAAAAAAAAGAAACTGCTTGGAATTAAATCACTAAATTCCATGTATGAATTCTATATCATTTGTCTCAGAATTCACAAAGAATTCCTTACCATGCTGAAGTCAGTTTCATAATCTTTGAAGTACTTCACAGCAAAACCTTCCTTAAAGTGGGCAATTTCTTTTGGACATTTGGCACTAACCATTTCTTCCATTGCTGCTTGAACCTAAAACAATATAAACACAAACAATTGATCATAAAGACTGCTGTATGAGATGTAGTGATTTCATATGTCAATGCCCTGCTATTAGTTACATTTCCAAGTTATTTTTAGGTGCACATTTCATTTTTATTAATTGTTAAATATCATATTCAGTTTCTATTAAATTTCTACTTTAATCTTTATTGTGGAGCAGAGTTCTTTAACAATAAAAAGACTTAGAATGTAGACTTATACTATTTTGTCTATTTATCCAGGGGCCAGCCTAACTAAGTACTCATTCCAAGGCTTATAGAGAGGCTCATATCCAGAAGATTGATCATAGGTTTTGAGTTTCTTTTTGGCCACAGTAATCTGTGAAATTAATAAAACTATAAATGGCCCTTACTCTTTCTGTTTCTCCAATGATAGGGGCAGGGGAGCAGAAAAGAGAGAAGACAATGCTAAGAATCATTTAAGTTCTCTGTCTACAAATATTCATCTAATTGTTAGTACTCTTAATGTCAATGTCCAATAGCCTATATGTTGATATACTACCAGGCGAATTGAATCCCATTCATAATGACATTCTTGTTTTAAATGAAACCAGAAAACATAAAATAATTTCAGCAAATGGTGGTCAGGTAGCTAATGAGTATTTATTAAGCACTCACACGGTACTAAGTGATGAAGATATGAATAAAGTCTCATGAAGTTTACATTCTTCTGGGGAGGCAACATGCCAGTAACTAGGCATATACAAGAAATGCAGAGTAGATGAGAAGGAATTTCAGAGGGAGGGTCTGGGAATGGCTTTCTGTGGAAAGTGGAATCCAATTTTCCCCAGAGGCAAAGGAACAAGTTGAGAAAGATGGTTTTAGCATGCGTTCAAAGGCAATGCAAAATGCCATTCATGAGACACATCTTGCCTAGAAATTCTCAATCATGAGCAAAAGTAAACTGACTATCATGAAGATAAAGTATACCCATGGCTGTGAGTGAAGTAGAGAAATTCTATGAATTCAGCATCTTCTCAAACTAAGTCAAAACATACAATATATTTAGTAACTTCAGTGTAAAATCACAACATGGTGAAAAAAAAAAGGATACTGGAAAATAAGTTTAGGTGGCAATAAATCTCATACACCAATATCTTTTTTCAAGTTTTTTTTTCAGTGACACTAGATGGGTCCACAATTTATTTTATCTATTAAATGTCAAATGCTTCAATATATAATAAAGCTTCAGTTAGTTGTCATACAAACTCCTGGAACTCTGCAGTCTTTAGCATTATTTAAAGGTAGTAAGTATTTTTGGAGGGCAGTTTTACACTCAAAAGCTGGGTATCTGACAGTTCAAAGAAAATAAAAATGCTTAAGAAGTCAATTAGAAAGACTGCAAAATGTCCATTAAAGTCATCAAGGTCCAATCTGGAATGACAGATATTCTTGTTCATAAAATCTGTCTCTGTGTAACATTGGTAATTTACTAAGTCTGCTGGGACTTTTAAAATGGAAAACTTTAGTTTTTAAGGTATAAATACCTGCAAAATTAGTCTTATCATATGCCAAAAGGAGAAAAACCCAACAGATGAGGGTTGACTGTAAATGCAGTCATTACATAAATACTGACTTTTTCTCATTTTCAACTAAAAAAAAAACAACAACAACTAATCTACTCCAGAAAGAGGGTAAATGGAATTTTCATGGGGAAACATCTCCATCATAGGAGTTTTCTGGAGATCACAGACAAATAATATTTTTGACGGGCTGTATTTTCATCATAGGCATAAAAAGCAGTTACCTTCAGTTAATCAGAAAACTACACTGCCATATACTATTCCTTAGTCAAACTGATTAATCAGCTTATTTAAAACAGGTGTCACTATAGAAATTAAAGAGTTTGATTCATGTTTTCTCTCTGAGAAAAGGCAGAAACATTCTGAAAGTAAATTCATGTACTAAAGCCTCAATCAATCTAAACTCCACAAAATCCTTCAAATGACTGGGAGAAAATAATCTGCAATCCCTTTTTAGGAGAAACAGAGAATACAATAAACTCATAGCCAGGATTTAGTAAAAATAACTTCTAGGATATGGTTAGAAGTCACTATGCATTAAAAAAAAGTCTCTGACACTCTTTATATTTACATTGTTAGTACTATAAAGCAATAAATCATGCATAGCTTTCTGAAGTATTATAGAATCATCAATATCATCAAAAAATTTAAATTCCACTCATATATAGGAAGTCTCTGATTTAAGAATATTGAAAGTATGAGTTTCTCTAACTTATGAACAGTTAGCTCAGAGAGGCCTTTTCTTCCTTCTCGGCTATTGCTGTTGTCTTTCCCTTAGGTCTTTTTGATGGTTACATTAGCCCAGATATATTGTGGGTTAAATGTGTTTGATTGGACACAAACACCATTTTAAACATTGAATCGGTGACAAAATATATTCCACATTATTGACTATTGACCTACAAATGAGATTTTAAAATATTTTCAGCAGTGTGTTGAAGCTAAAAAGGTTTTCTATTAAATAACTTAAGATGAAAATTAAATTAATCAGAATGATGTCAAAATGGATTATTAATGAAGAACAATTTTGTATACCAAAGAGCAGTTCAAGAACAAAAGTTGCTTCAGTTTTCTGGTCCTCAGTTTTCTCATTTGCAAAATGAGGTAATTGGACAAGATGACTTCTAATAGTCAGTTACAGCTATAATTCCCATGATCCCAATGGAACTAAAGCACCAAATTGCAGGTCATGGTCAGTTTCTACTGGCATAACTAACAATATTCTGCATCTCAAGTGTCAACAACAAACCTCATTTTCTGATGACCAACGGGTTAGAGGCTTAGAAGAAACACCATCCCAAGTCAATGTGAAAGTATCCAAACTGGGTATTCCTTTGGTTTGTTCAACAATATCCAGTGTGATGTTACTCCCTTCAAGTATCTCATAAGCAATCAGATCAAAATCACCTATAAGAAAGTGCTGAATTCTTAAAAGAATTATTTTACTTACTGGAAGTTACATGACAGATTATAACACATATGAAAAAGCACACTGTAAATTCCAAAGCACTATGTAAATGTAAGGATTTGTTATTGCTATTGATAACATCATCATGAGACATACCTGAAGAAAAATAATAATTTTAATTATATTTTAAAAAATATAATGCAAAGAATGTAATGGAAAAGATGAAGATGAAAGAGTTCATAAATTAGTCATCCACATAGCTTGGCAAAATCAGATCATAATTTGCCAAAAGTTAGAATGTTCATACTATGTTACACACTTTTGGAATTCATCTCATATTTATTGGTTTAGGTTGGGTCATGAATTCCTTGAAAAATCATTAAAATACAAACTACAGGGAAAAAACTAAAAAACCCCCAAATAATTGATGACTTAAGCAGTTCTCCCTGAAAAGGTAGACAAAATGTTTTTATCGACCAGGTTATGGATCAATTTTTTTACTCCATGTTTCTATAGCTATTACCAGGACTAAACATGATACAAATTCAGTGCTTTATAACTGCAACTTAGAGCAGGGCCAAAATAGTCCCCATACTCACCTCTGGCTGATTTAAAGGTCACAGTATAAATATAACTCTGGCTGCCCTCTGTTCTTACCACATGCACCACATCAGGTTGTATAGACAACAGAGCATTTAAAGCTGACTCCATGGCAGTGTCTGAAGCATCAGCAGGTAGCAAAACTACAGAAAGAAGCATAAAAGAGTCTTTAAAGTTGATGCTTTCCTCAACTACTGCAGCTCATAGATCTTTATCTGTTCTCAAGCATGAGTAGTCTCTGCCATACAATTTATCATCTCATCAAAATGTGGGCTGTAATTGTTTTGTGAATATTATTTTGGTCTCTTTAATGAAGTTGTTAAAGCCTTGTGGGAGCCTACTGTTTTTCTTTTATAATTTATTTTTTGCTAAATTCTATTTTTATGTCACCTTCATTTCTAAATATATCCATCTTTCCTCTCCCACCTACATATTCCCTTATCTTAAAAAAAAGGGAAAAAATTGAAATGAGGAAAAAAACAATTCAATAAAACAAACCAATATATCAGCAGAGTATGCAACATTCCAGACCTGCAGTTCCTCACCCTTGCAAATAAAGGCAAGAAGTAAATTATCTCATCTATTTTCTGAGGCCAAGCTTAGTGGATTATAATTTCATAAACTTCAGTTTTCTTTTATAGTTCTTTCCAATTGCACTGTAATAGTCATTGTGAGCTAAAGTGCTTCCTGAGAACATATGCCCATATCTTTATACCATTCATTTTCCTCCTGGCTATTATTGTTGAGGCACCATCTTCCAATTTGGACCACTAAAAACCATGCTCCAGACAAGTTAAGCTACTCAATTGCATTGTCTGGGACCAAGCATCCTCCTCTTCACCTTGGCCATTTTCTGCCCGGCTAAAAGATCATTCTCTTCCCCATTCCCACTGCTACTCCTACCCCCAACATACACCTTTTCTCCCCTTCCTCTGAAAACTATGATCAGATCCCAATATGCCTCCAGAAAATGCATGCCAATGGATTGCCCTATTATTTTCCTCATTGTCTTTGTGACTTTCCAGAACAAAATGCTCCTCTTTGGCCATTTCCGTACATGGGTTATCTCCTCCATTAGAATATAAACTCTTTGTTTATATTATACAAGAACTGTCACTTTTGTACATGTATCCCCAGTGCTTAACTCAGTACTTAGAACACAGCAAACAACAAATACTTTTCATTTATTCATTTATTGTTTATATTGTCTTACTGGTTCCAGTTTCATCACCTTGCATCAATTTATATGTCTTCCTATGGTTCTCAGAATGACTCGTAGTTATTGTATCTTCATTACATTATTATTTATTCATTTTCCAATTGATGAGCATTTGTTATTTCCCATTTCTTTGTTAATACAAAAGATGCTAGTGTGAATATTTTGATGTATATTGGACCTTTCTTTCTACCTTTGACCTCCTTGAAATATATACCTGGCAATGGAATCTCACAAAGGGTGTGGACATTTTAATCACAATTTTTTTAGCAAAATCTCAAATTACTTTCCAAAATGATTAGACCAATTCATAGTTCTACCAAAGCCCCTCTGACATTGACTATTTTCAGCTTTTGTGATCCTTGCCAGCTTGCTGAGTATAAGTTAAAACCTCAAAATAGATTACAATTATCTTATTAGTAACTTGGAACAATCATTCATGTCATTGCTAACATGATGCATGACATTGCTATCCTTCATTTGAGAACTGCTTGTTCTTTGAACACTTATTTATTGGGGCATGTCTCTTGATTTTATATATTTATGTTAGTTCCCTATATATTATGGATTTCAGACACATCAGAAATAGATGATGCAAAGATTCCTCACCATTCAATAAATTTCTTTTTTATACCCATTGCATTGATTTTGTTAGCGTAAGAGCTTTTCATTTTCACAGAATTTGAGAGATTGAAGTAACCTCAGAAGTCATCTAGTCCAACCTTTCATGAAAAGAATCTCCACTAAAATACACCCAACAAGTGGCTGTCCAGCCTTTGCTTAAAGATCAAGGAGGATAGGGCAGGTAGGTGGCACAGTGGATAGAGTGCCGGCCCTGGAGTCAAGAGGACCTGAGTTCAAATCTGGCCTCAGACACATAACACTCACTTGTGTGGGACCCTGGGCAAGTCATTTTAACCTGATTGCCTAGCCAAAAAAAAAAAAAAAAAAAAAGAAGATCAAGGAAGAGAAACCTACCACCACCTGAAATACTCTATTCCATTTCGGGGCAGCTCTAACTGAAACCAAATTTTTCCTGACATCAAATCTGAATTCACCTCTTCGCAGCTTCTACTCATTGCTCCTGGTTCTGTTTTCTGATGTGCAAACAGAACAAATGTCATCCCTTCTCTACATGATAGACCTATAAATACTTGAAGAGAGCTTTCATATTTCAATTGAATCTTTGGTCTTTGAGGCTAAATATGCCCAATTCCTTCCTTTACCATTCTTGTTGCCCTCCTCTGGATATTCACCAGCATATCAATACAATGATGCCCAGAACTGAACACAATGCTCTAGATTAGTTCTGATGAGGGCAAGCTATGACAGTACTATTAATAAAGATGACTAGTATTCATATAGTGCTTCAAGATTTGTATATCCTTCCTCTAGTTCTCATATTTTTTATGGTATGACTTTTAACAATCAGGTCATATATCCCTTTTTAACTAATTGTGGTATTTAGTGTAACATGTTGCTCTAAATTTAATTTTTCCCAAATGACTTTTCTCTTGTTTTAGTGGTTCTTGTCAAACAGGGAATTCTTCCTTGAAGTAATTTATCTTCTTAGAGGTATTGAAGACTAAGTTACTGAGTTATCTATAGCTTTTCAATGTTCATAGTACCTAGTTTAGGATTAAACACATAATAGGCACTCAAGCAATACTTACTGTTTGATTAAACAAATTTATTTAAATAAATCATTTAAGGTACTTAAATTTTAATATGAAGGTTCTGTAAACATAGAGATGATATTTATTGTTTCCTGACTCTAAATATTTCTATCAGTCCATCAGTTATATTGTCTAATACCAAATATAAGAATAGAAATTGAAACAGAATATCTAACCATCCTAGAATAATAATAATAATAATAATATGCTTACTATGTGCTATGTACTGTGCTAAGCATGTTACAAATATTATCTCATCCAATCATCACAACAACCCTACAAGGTAGGTGCTATTGTTATCCCTATTTTACAGATGAAGAAACTGAGGCAAACACAGGTTAAGATACTTACCCAGGGCCACCCAGTTAGTAAGTGTCTGAGGCTAGATTTGGATGTGGGTCTTCCCAACTCTAGGCTCAGCACTCTATACACTGTATGACCTGTTTATGAGTGTGGTCATCCCATACAAGTAACATTTTGAAGAACTGAGGATATTTATCCTGGAGAATTTTAATTTTTGGGGGAACTAGGTAGTGCAGTGAATAGAGTGCTGGGCCTGGAATCAGAAAGACCTGAGCTCAAATCCTGAATTAGATACCTACTAGCTGGGGGACCCTGGGCAAGTCACTTAACCTCTGCCTGCCTCAGTTTCCTCAACTATAAAATGGGATGATAATAACACCTACCTTGTAGGGTTTTTGTGAGGATCAAAAGAGATAACATTTATAAGGTGCTTAGAAATAGTAGGAACTTTTAATAAATGCTTGTCTCTTTCCTTCCTTTTTTTGGGGGGGGGGATAGTGAGTGTTACATGATAGTTGTCTTCAATATATAGTCTTCAACTATTTAAAGGATTTATGTGGAGGAGGAATTAAACTCATTCCATTTGGTCCCAAAAGAAAGAAGTAGGAGAAATGGGCAAAAGTTTATGAGATGAAGATTTTGGTAAAATGTAAGGAAAATTTTCCCTAAATATTAGAGTTCTGGATATTAAAAGTATCCAAGAGTGGAATGGGCTTCCTTATGAAGCAGGCAATGAATCCTCCTTGAGGATCATGGTCAAAGATTGTGCAACTACTTGATGGGGATGTGCAGATTAGATTCTGGTATAGGCACATATTGGACTAGATGATTTGCATCAATGGAGCAAGTAATCACACCTATGAAATTACAGACCCATGAATGAACAAATTATGAAAAGGCATTTATTAAGCCTTTACAATATGCCAAACACTGTGGTAAATGCTATGGATACAAAAATAAATAGAAGACAGTCCCTGTTCTCAAGGAGTTCATATTAATTGGTAAAGACAACATTTGGAGGAAAGTTCAGCTGCAGGGCTTATGGAAAAGACCAAAGGTCCTAAGGGTGCAACTTTAGGGGCCAATGGTAAGGTCCAGAAGTTCTTAGGCTGTATATAGACCCACATCTTCCATAGATGTAGCTCACCACCTTTGGAAAAGGGGGAATGAGTCTATGGATAAAAGTAAAGATGGGATTCTACATTCCTTTCGACAGAGGTGGGGATGAAGGTTCAACATTAGACCAAGAGGGGAAAGGGAGAAGGCATCATTGGCAGGAAGGTTGAAAGAGTCTTCTGGCAAAGGAGAAGGGAAAATGGGGCCTTAGCCCAGCATCAGTTCAAGCTGGGACTCTCAAAACATCTCCAACCCCCACCATGGGATCTGGGGTTACCTGCTGATGGGAAGGAGGAGCAATGAAGTTTATACAATAATTTCTTCCTTCTGATCAAATGTGTGTTTATACATACCCATAACCATATAGCATATTATGAAAGCACATACATATATACATACATAAATATATGAACATACAATAATGCTAACCTAGAAAAAGATAGTGTTGATGAAATGGTTACCCATGTGACATGTAATTGAAACCATTTTCTGAGCCTTCTGAAAGTTATGGTGCTCTTAGCTTCACTTTTACTGTTTTGTTTATTAGTACATCATTGGACATTGTGTTCTCTGGGTAATATGATTTAGTTACTCTTTCAAACACATCCATACATGGATCCAAATATAATATTTTTTTCATTAGAATAATTCACCTGTTTTTTCCTTGTTGTAGATTAATCTATACTGGTAAAATGAACATGTATTTGATTTCATACATGGGCTGGATACTGTGATCTTCTGAATTTCATTATTTGGGTTAGTCGTTTTCCAGTTTTCCAAAGTTATGACCTATTAGTAAAAAAAATGCTTAAAATATAGACAAGACCACTTTTAAGAATATAAGAAATGAGGTGTATGGTTTTATATTCTACTTTACTGCAAACACTAAAAAAAATACTACCTTTAAAATTTTTTAAACTTCTATACTTTCCTTTCAAGTTATTGACCCTTAACTTCAAAGTATCTGTAGGTAGATTATGAGTGTGTATGTATAAGTATATAGACATATATGTGTATATAATATAAAGATATGTATGTGGATAGATAAATAGACAGATAGGATTTGGACCTATGATTTCATTGGTATCAGGAATTCCTGAATGATGAAATTTCATATTATCAGGGTAGCTTGGCACCTCCTTTGTTACTTGTAGTATTGGAGAGATGCCGAGAATCCTGAAATATTAAGTGATTTGGGCACAGAATCAGCCTAGGATATATGTCTTTAAATACATTTCTGTAATTCTATACTTCCACTTTCCCCAGAAGGAGCTTTTTATCCAGTAGAAATTATAGAAAATTATAGACACCCATTTTCAATATAGTTACCTCTAAAAATGGCAAACCTGTATTTCCTGCACAATTATAGACTGGGTTTGAATAACTTGCTCTTCATTTACAGCATCTCCTGTTTGTTGTTCAGTATAGAAATTTCTATATTGGTACAATCCAACATCAACAAAGGCACTTTTTCTATATTCCTGCAATAATATTTCAATGTAATATCTAAAAAAAAGAATAATTAGTGAATTGGTTGTTGTGAAGCCAAAAGGAATATTCATCTGTTCTAGTCAATGCAAAATAAATCAACATTAAATAAATAAAATTCTGTCTGTACTGTAAGCGGTTCTGTTTTCATTTTAAAATGTTGATCTGCTAAATAAGTCACAAGGTTTTGCTGACATTAAAATAAATCAGATACAGTTTCTGTAATCAGTACCATAAATGTTCATATTACTGACTGTCAACCTATCTTGTTGTTAAAACCATGTCATTATATATAAATTCAATGTTACTACATGTCAGAAAACATACAGACTTTTAACTACTTCAAGATTCAGATGTTTTTAAAATAAGATATGATTAGAATAGGAAATGATTCCAAATACTTCAAGTATTTAGCAATGATTATGATGCTGAGGGTGATGGTGATAAGGATATTGATAATTGATTCAATTGATTAGTGTTAATGAATGTTCTCATCTGTACTCAACAATATGAGAATCTAAAGCAGAGTTTCTCAAACTCCTGTGGTCCCTGAGATTCTTTTAGAGGGTCCAAGAGGCCATAACTGTTTTCACAATAATACTAAGATGTTTTAATTTATAATGCAGTAAACATCAAAGGTGATAATTAACACAAACATAAGCTCTTTCGGGGGGGGCGGTCTTCAATAATTTTTAAGAGTATAAAATGGTCCATAGGCCAAAAAGTTAGAGAACCAATCTCCCTCACCAATTCCTTAGGAAAAGCTTAGAACTCAAAGCTGCCAACTATGCATTACTTGCTTAGTTGACTGAATGCTACTGATTTTCTGATAAATAAATTTTATTAACATGTCTCTGTCTCAAACATGAGAGGTTCCAAATCTACCATTTCTGAAAGTTCCTTGAGATAAAAATCCACAAAAACTTCACTTAAAGACACTCAACTTTAGAATGTCAATATTTTAGTCCTATTCTACATAGATTCTTGATATAAAAATCCAGACATAATCTCTACACATTTACAATTTAAAAAATACATTTAAACAACTTAATAAAGGAATGAAGCTTACTCTTTTCCTTTTTGAAGCTGAAAAACATCTGATCTTTGTGTTGAACTTGAAAAATAACTATTGGCATATGAAGAATGATATGCAATCTTCACCTAAATCCCAAAAGAAGAAAGCAGTCCCAAAAGAAAAGCCCAAAAGAAAAAAAATGCACATTTTCAGCATAAACATTTAAAACCCAAGGATAACAATTTCTTTCTTCTAAATTCTAGACATCTTTCTGATAAAATGACAGATTAGGAACAAACACATTTCTTGCTTCTGGGCTCTTTCCTCCATAACAAAAATTTCATTTTACAAATACCTTTTGAGCCCTTGCCTCCTGCCCACAACCTCAGCTCAATAACCACAAACTAATATGGTATTGTTTCAAAAGTTTTTACTGAGATCATATGAAAAATATTTACATAGAAATAAAGTTTAGGCACCAATGACTATAATGAAAAGTTAAATACCAAAATTCTTGGCTCTATAAAAGACAATATTTGAAATCCATAAGAATTTCAGTAAAAATAGCAATGCTTCTGTTCCTTAGAGAAATAATTTTTTTTCTTTCACAGACCTTTGACCCAAAGGAAAAATTACTCATGTGCCTTTACTACTCAAAGTCACAAATGTCATGAACGATTATGATTAGAAAACTAGTTATGGCTGTCATACTAATATGAAAATTGCCCTATTACTAATCCTACCATCAATATATTTGAATAATTAATGGTAATAGACTAGATATACTCTTAAAAAACTATTTTAAAAGATTAAAATGCTCTAGTTATGTATCTGTATTTAGAGAACAGACTTCTCATGGGCCAGAAGAAATTCAGAAATGATCAACTCTGGGTCTGGGGCAATAGGATCTTCAAGTCAACTTTAGAACTGTTATCATGATTACATTAATAGTTAACATTTATATGGAGCTTACTATGCGCCAGGTGCTATGTTATGTGCTTTACAATTATTATCACATCTGTTTCTCACAACAACTCTGGGAAGTAGATGCTATTATTATCTCCATTTTACAGATGAAGAAACTGAAGCAAACAGAGGTTAAGTGATTTGTCCAGGATCACACAGTTAGTGACTGAGGTCAAATTTGAACTCATTTTTGTAACTCCAGGCCCAGCACTCTATCCACTGAGTTACCTAGTTTTCCCTATTCGCAGAAGAAATCCCAAAGAAGATATTTTTCTTATAAACTTCATAATGTACTAATCTCTCTATTTATAATATTTTATTGCTTCAATATTTGTGATTTTGTTGGTGTGAGTACTTTCTTCACCAGGGTAAACTCTTAATGCCTATAGGCTGTAAAACCTGTCCCTTAGTATTTACTAATGAATTCCTGATCAATCTATTTCATGAATTTCTATAGCCAAAAAAAAATTGTTAAGTAGTTAGCCAGCTTTCTGGTTATGAGCCTTTTGAAACTAGGTAGTCTGGTCTTTGAATGATTAATACAAAACAAATTAATAATTTGTCATTTCTAGCAGAGTATAACCTGATAGAATTCACATTAGGCTGGTATAGTCCTACAGAATGCATGGACAACTCTATGCTATAATGAGGTATCAAAAAATGTAACCCAAAGACATGTCTCCTGTATTCAAGGCACTGTGCAGGGTACTGAAAATATAAAAACACAAGTGAGAGTACCCACCTTCATGGAGCTTACACTCCACTGCTAGGACACAGAAGGCACACCAAAAAAAATGTAATGCAAGGAAAGAGAGAGAGAAGACTAATATTTGAGACAAGGGAGATCAAGGAAAGCTTCTCAAAGGAGGGGATACTAGGACCGAGTCTAGAAGGAAGATGAGGATTCTGATAATCAGATATGAAGAGGTAATGCTTTCTTGTCCTGGAAACAACTTATGTGAGTACCCATGAGGCAGGAAGTGAGATGAATTTCAAGGTTATTATTTTATTATTTCAAAGATTCCTGATTTCAATCATATGGGTGTATCTTTCCCATGTCTGATTATAGTAATAATAACTCAACACTTACATAGCACTTTGAAGTTTGCAAGGTTTTTAACAAATATGTTATTTTATCCTCACAATAACCTTGGGAAGTTTATTATCCTAATTTTATAGATGAGGAAACTAGGGCAAACAGAGATTAAGTGACTTGTCCAGGGTCACACAGATAGGAAGTATTTGAGGCAGAATTTAAACTCGGGTCTTCCTGACTCCAGGTTCAGCTCTTTACCAATTGTGCCAATTTCATGGGTTGATGTGTTCTAAAATTTCATCATCTCATAACCACTCCCATGCTGGTCTTTGTATGACAAACATAATCTAGACCCATCATAGAAACCTCTCCAGGTTTTCATGACTTGCAAGAGCTTGAGCTCTCCTTGTATAGCCTTCAGAAGTCCATGGTCACTTCCATACCAAGACAAAAATTCAGAGTAGAAGTTTAGTGGAGGATGAAGTCTAATACGTTGCCTTTGGAATGGCAAATGGATGACACATGTTATGGCTTTCTTACCTTGTCTGCTGGATTTCCAGTCAGGCTGAAATAAACAGCATAACGGTCATCACCTTTAATGTAGAATCTGTAGCCATCAGAATTTGGGGCTACTAGAAATCCACTGAATCGGGCAACAAACATGTCTTGTTCCAGAGGCCAAACATAGGAAGTTGTATCCACCCAAGTGTCCCCCATGTATCCTTGTGTGCTTTCATTATACTCTAGTATTTCTTCAAGATGAGTAGGTCGGCTATTATTCCATACTTCAAGCTTTAGGCCTCTGCCACCTATATAGAATAAAATAAAAAGAGTCTATATTGGAAATATCATATATACTAGGACTCATCCAGTCTTGCAGAGGTTACAGATGTTTAGACCACACTTATGTAGTATTTGTGAATATGTATGCATATATATGTATGTAGTGTGTGTACACACACATATATAGTGGGTAGCACATATGTATATCAGTATGTGTACACATATGTGTGTGTGTATCCACATACATATATATGGTAGTACATATATAGTGGGTAGCAGAGAAAGCTAAAAACTCCATTTTGTCTGCAGTTCCTCTATCTTGCCTCTGACTTTGTATTGCAACCCCCATCCTGTCTTTGACCTTCCTTATTGTTGAGACAGCAAGGACAGTCCTATCTATTAGGGTGGGATTACAGGAGACAGCTAGCCTGAAAAAGAATCTTTCTAGTTACGAGCCCCCAGCAACAGGCCTGGCCAATCACAGGATACCACACTCTCTATTCCTTCCCTGCTAACCCCCAGCAATAGAACTTGTCCAATTCTAAGGTACCACATATTCAATTCACCTGTCTACATCAAAACCTATATTAGCTTTGTCCTTTTGTTCCTTTGGGCAGTCTCTGGCCAGGCAGGTGAGACTCCCTTGCTGGTGAACTCAGGTTTGATTCTGGTTCTGGTTTGTGACAGCATCAACAATTTTACTCACAATAATATACACGATATAATAGTGAACTATGTTCTAGTTTATGTATATGAATATACAGGGTGTACCAAAAGTCTTAGTACAATTTTAAGCTTTAACAGTTTAAAACTGCTTTAAGACTTTTGGAACATCTTGTCTGTCTGTATCTACATGTGTGTACACATCTATGTATGCACGCATATATACATAGTATATGTGCATGCATGTATGTGTGGGTATGTGTATGTACAGACATATAGTATATGTGTATATGTATGTATATATATATATACACACACACACATATATATATACACACATACACATACATAAATATACACAGACAGACAGGAGGTTCCAAAAGCTTTAATTGTTTAAAACTACACTAAAAGTTTTAGGGTTTTTGGTTTTGTTTTTTGGTGAGGTAATCGGGGTTAAGTGACTTGTCCAGGGTCACACAGCTAGGAAGTGGCAAGTGCCTGAGGCCGGATTTGAACTCAGGCTCTCCTGACTCCAAGGCCAGTAGTCTATCTACTGAGCCACCTGGCCCCTCTACACTAAGATTTTTGGAACATTCCATATCTCCATATATGTAGAGTAGAATATTTCTATGACATGGTTCACTATTAGATTTGCACATCTAGGAGTAATAGCTAACAAAACAAATGATAGAATTAGAACCCCAAAAGATCCAGAGGGCAACCAGATGGTAAAGTATCTTGAATTCATGTCATATGAGGATTGGTGAAAGAACTAAGGATATTTACTCTAATGAAAAGAAGACTTGGCTAGGGTTGCGGTAATGTTGGGAAAGCATGATTGTTGCTGTTCAGTTGTTCAGTCATGTCAGACTTACTGTGACCCAATGGACCATGGTATGCCATTATTGCTCATGGAATTTTGTTAGCATATGATACTGGAGTGGTTTGCCATTTCTTTCTCCAGTAGATAAGGCAAACAGAAGTTAAGTGACTTACCCAGGGTCACACAACTGTAAGCATCTAAGGCCAAATTTGAATTTGGGTCTTCCTGACTCCAAGCCCAGTGTTGACTCCAAGCCACTGGGCCACTTAGCTGCCTCATGTCATGATAGCTGTCTGAAAATATTTGAATGGCTATCACATAGAAGAGGGATGAGAATTATTCTGTTTGGTTCCATAGGGCAGAACCAAAAGTTACAAAGAGATCAATTTAGGCTTGATGTCAAGAAAACATCCTGACCATTTAGAGCTGTCCAAAATGTGGAACATATTATCTCAGGAGGCTCCCCTTCATTGGAGGTCTTCAGGCTGAGGTTGGATAACCACAGACAGATCTGTTATGGTATGGATTCTTTTCAGGGATGAGTTATTCATACATGGTTCAAGGTTTCTTAAACTTTTCTGTACCATGGACCCCTTTGGCAGTCTGGTGAAGCCTATGAATCCCTTCTCAGAATTACGTTGGGCTTTTTAGGGATAAAATAAAATATGTAGAATCACAAGGGAAACCAATTATAATGAAAATAAAGATGTATTTTTCCCATCAAAGTTTACAGATTCCCCTGAAAACTATCCATGGACTCTCGGAAGTAAACGGATCTCAAATTTGGAACCCTTGGACTAGATAATCACTGAGCTCCCTTTCAGTTCTTAAAATTCTATGATATTATAGTGACTTGGTTCCTACTTTCTGCAGATAGACAGGAACAGGAGGGGAACAAATCAGAAGTTCCCACCACTTCCAAGTCATGTCTTTGGCCAAGAAATCAGTCTATAAAGCACAGGAAGGGACCATGGGTGAAAAGTGCTAAGCAAGGACCAGAGCAGAAACATTCACCAATTTGCCAAGCAAATAGTTCAACAGATGAAGGAATTCAGCAGGACTAGATTGGGTTCTGAGGAGCCTGCAAGGCAAAAGAGTCTTTGCTCACTCGCTTTCTGTCATCTCCTTCTCAAGGGTGCTCCAATCACCTAAAGCTGGTTGACTAATGAGCACCAACTAATGCTAACATTTGTGGAATTAGCTGGAGTGTGGGTCATATTTTGTCCTAAAAGTATAACAGTTTTATTTAATAAAATCCTGACATATTTAAAATTAGCCTGTACTTTGCATTTCTTATGACATTACTACTATCATGTTACGTATTAAAGTGTCAAGAAGCTTTCTTTCTCCTCTTAAGCACTTTGACCGTAATTATGGTTTGCTGCCACTGGGTAAATGCTGGTGCCTTTGCTATGGCCTTGCATCTCAAACAGCCAGCTTTCAAATAATGGCATGATTAACTGAGAAAGAAATATTTCCTCATTCAATTATTCTTTTAAAAATTCTATTTTATAAAAAGCACTACATTTACAAATATGCTTGTATAGCACTAGATCTACGTGTATATATATACAAATATACTTGTATATCTCTATCTATCTATCTATCTAGAGAGAGAGAGAGAGAGAGCACTAGGGGGCACAGAGGATAGGGGGTGCTGGACCTGATGTCAGGCCTGAGTTCAGATCTAGCCTCAAACAATTACTAGCTGTAAGACCCTAGGCAAGTAAATCACTTAACCTCTGTTTGCTTCAATTACCTCATCTGTAAAACAGGGATAATAGTAGCATCTACCTCACAGAGTTGTTGTGAAGATCAAATAAGATAATATTTGTAAAGTGCTTAGCACAATGCCAGGCACATAGTAGGTGCTATATAAATGCCAATTCCCTTACTTCACACATATACACGTATGTACATTTGTATATACATATATGTATATGCATACATGCATACATATATACATATACATGTATGTATTTGGTACCTTTGTCACTGATGCTTAACTATTTTGATTTCCATTCTAACCCTAATTTTATCTACAGATCTAATAAGAATCCTCTTTTGTAATGCCTTCATTTCTTTTAACTAAAGTATAAAATATACACATAAGTAATTTGCCTTAATGAAATTGTGGTTGTTCAGGTGTATCCAACTCTTTGTGACCCCATAGATTATACTGTTCATGGGGTTTTCTTGGGAAAGATACTAGAATGGTTTGCCATTTCCTTCTGCAGTGGATTAAGGCAAAGAGAAGTTAAGTGATCTGCCCAGGGTGTCACACAGCTAGCAAGTATTTGAGCCAGGATTTGAAATCAGGTCTTCCTGACTGTAGGCCCAGTGGAGCCATCTAGCTGCATAGTAATTTATCCCTCTCCAAAACACAGAGGCTATTCCTCCAAAATAACTTTCTACTTTCTTAGAATTTACATGCGATGGTTCCTCTCTATAGGTGAGGTTGTTTCATCTAATTTGGCCACCTCTGCATTTTATAGCTTGATTTCTGAGATAGAAAACATACTTTTAATGTTGTAATATCAGAGATTGAGGAATAAAAGGGACCTCAATGTCCATCTAAACCAACTCTCATTTTGCAGAGTAGTCAACTGAGTTAAGTGAGTTTTGTTCAATACACACATGCAAATAAACCATGAGGTAGGCAGTGTAAGCCCTACTCTCTTCATTTGATAGATGAAGAAAGTAAGGCTCAGAAAAGTCAAGACACTGCAAACACCTTATTCTCTTCTCTATTTTTACCACAGGCAGTTATAGATGGAAGGACTTTGGAAAAACAAATCCTTTGCATACTTTTATGAACTTTTGGGTTAATACTAATCATGAGTATAATGATCCCTTCTTTGATTCAGCTACATCATTTCATATAGTCAATGTAGCCAGTGCAGAAATCCTAATGAAAAATTATGGGAAATTTTGCAATTGAAGAAATCATCGCAGTTAGTTTTGTTGATATAATGTGCTCCTCTCTGTCAATAGAGAAACAGCTACTCTTTCTTATGACCGACTACTTACCTGGATATATAGTCTTAAGGACACTAGGTTTGGGTGGTGTCCTACAATATATGTTATTTTCTGTGACTCTCAGGACCTCACAGCTCTGACCTGTAGTGATTCAGAGTAGAAAACGTAAAGTTACTGGTGAGCTTTTAGAATGTAACCCCCAGCTTATCTAGAAGCACAGTTTCACTGAAGGATCAAGTCCAATTCCTAAAGTGGCATAACTCAGAGGCAAAGCAAAGAATAAATGGAGAAACTCTTCATCCAAGTTATTTGAGATGAGGAAGGAGTGGATTTCTGGCATGGTGTACAACTTATTCTTTTTATTCTTTAGAATTAAGTTATCAGAGTATTTAAATCAGCTTCTAAGTAAAGCTAGGGTCCTTCCTTAGCTGATCCGACAGCATTTTGTACTTGTCTTATAAGTATATATTCCAATTTGTATCATATTTGTATTACATGTCTTTCTTCCCCTTTCTAGATTCTAAAGTCCCTGAAGGCTTAGTGTGTTCCCTCAGTACCTAGCACAGTTCATTATAGAAATGAGACATTAAATGTTTATTTTATATTGAACAAATGAATTAATTTATGTATGCCCTCCAACAAATCATCCATATTTATCTCTTTTTTTCTAAACTTATTAAAATTATTCTGAATCTGAAATTTTCACAAGTTCTAGGAAACAACATTTAACAAAATTAATTCTTACTTAGGAGAACTATGTTTTACAATATTCATTTTTGAAAGAAAATAAATGAAAATTTTATTTAATTTAAAAAATGAAAGAATATTTGAAACAAAATAAATGGGAGGCCTCAGATTTTGTTTTTTAGAAAGAAGCTGATGAATAAGAAAGCACCAGGGTAGCTGAGAAGTCAGAGGACTAGGATTCAGTCCCTGGCTCTTCTACTTCCTAACAATGCAACTCTGGGGAAATTGCTTAAACTCTCTAAGCCTCAGCATCCTCATTTGTAAAAAGAGGTGGTGGACTAAATGCTTTCTAAGGTCACTCTAAGGTCACTCTAGCTCTGAATCTGATCCTAAGCATGTTTGGCTAGGGAAAAAACTAAGGCACAAATTCTTCAGAGAGATCTTTGGTGAAAAGGATGACGAATTTAGCCCGAGTTCTTCCCTGGGAGAAACACACACACACACACACACACACACACACAGAGACAGAGAGACAGAGAGAGAGAGAGAGAGAGAGAGAGAGAGAGAGAGAGGGAGAGAGAGAGATGACTTTATGTTTAAGAATAAATTTTCCTTCCTGGAAAGAATTTAGAATAAAAATTAGATTTTTCAGAGGCAAAATAAAACAACTAGGCAAAAGTAGATATGGTCTTAAAAGAAAACAAATTCTGTAGTGCTTTTGACATAAGCTTAACTATGCTAGCAGTAAGAGGTTCCTGATATAATTCTCAAAAGACAATTCATTACCTTCTAAATGAGATAGTTCCCTCACAATAATTTTTGGAATGAGACTGTTCCCATATAGTAATGTTTTCCCCCTCCCTTTGCTGCCTCTACTTAGAACACTAGATCTTTAATAAATGGGCAATAAAGGACCATATGACTGTATTGAGGTAGGAACTTTTCATTCTTAAAAAAGTTGGAACCTCTTGGTTCAAAACTGGTCTTTTTTAAAAAAGGGAATGGCACCTTGAAAGTGGACCACAAAATACAGGATAGAACTCATCATAGAAAATTCAATATTGTCTCCCACCTTTAGGTGAAACTCAGCATCAGCCTATAAAGTCTTAAAGAAGGGTTCTATGATTATTTCAGGGTGGCACTTGGTGTATTAGAAGCCTTTTTTGTCTTCTGACATCATGAGAATACTAGTGGAATACTCAAGTTGTCCACCTATCCTTCTTCATCCTTGCCATATAATAAGCCTATCTTTTTTCAATCATGTATTTCCCTGCTGACATCTTTTACCCCTATTCTTCTTCACATTTCCCCATTGGTTATATGTGACAACCTGCTCACACACAACATGCACTTCTCCATTGCTTTCTATTGTTTTCTTTTGCTTTTTTTTTTGCTTTTTTTTTTGGTGAGGCAATCAGGGTTAAGTGACTTGCCCAGGGTCACACAGTTAGTTAAGTGTCAAGTGTCGGAGGCCAGATTTGAACTCAGGTCCTCCTGACTCCAAGGCTGGAGCTCTATGCACTGCACCAACTAGCTGCCCCAATCGTTTTCTTTTTCAGAGGCTGATGTGTTCCATGCCTGATAGCTATGGAATAACTACCATACTTTTCTCCAAATTTTCTTGGTGACCGGAGTTAAACAATGGCCTAAATAGACCACTCTTGTCCATCCACTACATGATGTTTGGAATGCATTTATTAAGTAACTTTTTTTGGAGAAATGTTATTTTCTCTATTATGTTTTCAAAAATAAAACCATACTTCTCTGCTATGCCCATGAAATTTTATTTAACAACAGTACTGGAAAACCCTGAAAATACCTCCAATAATAACACTGACTGGGGAGTCAGTCTGGTCAAAGAAATGTCCAGTTATGGTCAATAACGTGCCACCTTGAACGCTTCCTTGTGATGGTGAAATTTTAGTGACCTCTATGGAAGAAAAAAAAAAAGTTAGTTGAATGGAGTTTAGACTAAGGAATACATTCTTGCAATAAACCCAAGGATTCCCGAGAATCACTTTGCCCCCATGGGCTCTAAAAAGAGTCCCCTTCAGATTGTAAACTCTTGCTAGGTGTGGTGGCACAATGTATAATCCTAGCTACCAAGGAGGCTGAGACTAGTCAATTTCTTGAGCTCAGAAGTTCTTAACTGTAGTGAGCTAAGCTCATCAGGTGTTTAGGCATCTATACTAAGTCCGACATCAATATGGTGATCTCATAGGAGTGTGGGGAGGGGGGAGAGGCAAGGTGGAGGTAAGAGTGCTCAGGGAGGGGCAAATCAGTCCAGGTTGGAAATAAAGCAGGCCAAAACTCTTGTAATAATGAGTGACAGAATAAGACCTATGAGTAAGTCCCTCCACTACAAGAAGCCTGGGGAGAAAAAAAAAAGGAGAAGGAAGAGGAGCAGGAGGAGGAGGAGGAGGAGGAGGGAGAAGAGTGCCTGTCACATAGTAAGTACTTAATACATACTTGTTGAATGATTGATAGGAATTAAGCAAGGAATTCTCTTTTCCTGCTTGCATGAGAATGAATTTGAGCTTTCTGATGTGGGTGAGAACAATTAAGCAACACAGAATACAGGTGTTTTTTTCCACGTGACCATCAGTAAGCTTCCTGCAAGCAGGTTTCATGTTACTTCACACAATAAAGTTTTAGTTGTTTTGTTCTGTTTTCATAACTGCTGCTGATTTTTATTTTCCCTGATTCTGTCATGGTATTATGTAGATGTGTATGTTAACTTGGAAGAGAAAAGCCACATACCTGCATATGTCTGAAACATTGCAATTTTATTAAGAGAGGAGATAAAATATGCTGATAACTGTGGAAAGCTCCTATAAAAGAAAGTACAATCTCCTTTAAAATTTACCTTCACTTGGGGGAAATGTAGGCTATTACTTGAACAGGGGAGAAATAATGATTGTGTTAATTTCTGAGTTAATTTCAATACTTAGAAAACTACTAGGACAAATGATAACTTTTTTTAGCACCTGGAAAAACACAGGTTAGCTAGTAATCAGTATGATTTTCAGATAAATAGAATTTCCTTTTAGTGATGATCTACCTGGCCTGTATAGCATGCGGCCCATGAGCTACAGCATACCAAAGGATTTTGGGTGGTCCATGAAAAATGTAGATGAAAACATCCTCTACATTTTTTGCCTCTTACAGCAGGCCGCAGGTTGGCAGGCCTGAAGCAAATGATAAAAGGTAGCTTCTACCTACTTTGGCTTTTGTTCCTTCCTAATTGAGTCTTTTAACTGTTTCATAAACTATTCCAATACATTTCTTTTCTCTTCAAGCTTTCCACATCTCCTTTCCCCTATTCTTAGGACCTTGTCTCATACTTTACTGGGAAAATTCAGGGCCATTTGCCATTCTTCTCTATATCTTAAAACGACATCATCCCTCCAGTCTGAAGATGAGATGGTTGTTTTCCTTGCCAAGGTTATAATTTTTTTGCATATCCTTGATTTCATTCCCTGCCATCTTTTCCAGCAGATTTCTCTAACACTCTTCCCTCTCTCAAATATTCTTATTGTTGAGTCATTTTTCAATTGTGTCTGACTTTTCATGAACTCATTTGGGGTTTTCTTGGCAAAGATACTGGAGTGGTTTGCAATTCCTTCTCCAGCTCATTTTACAGATGAGGAAACTGAGGCCAACAGTGCTAAGTAACTTGCCCAGGGTCACATAGCTAGTAAGTGTCTGCAGCCAGATTTGAACTCATGAAGATGAGTCTTCTTGACACCAGGCCAATTCTGATTTGAACATATTATACCAGGTGATATTTGACAAGGGCAGGTTACTTCAAACTATCACTTCTCTTTACTGGAAGCCATCTCTATTCCAATGCAGTGGATAGAGTGCTAGCCCTAGAGTCAGGAAGATTCATCTTCTAGAGTTCAAATCCAACCTCAGACATTTACTAGTTGTGTGACCCTAGATAAGTCAATTAGCCCTGTTGACCTCAGTTTACTCATTTGTAAAATAAGCTGGAGAAGGAAATGGCAAACCATTCCAATATCTTTGCCAAGAAAATCCCAAACAGAGTACGAAGAATTGGACACAACTGAAAAATGACTGTTCATACAGTTGTTATACTCAGTGGACCTCCAGATCACCCTCTTTCCTTCCAAATTGGTTCAGTACTTGGTTTGCAGTCTTTTTCTCTATCTCAGCTCCTGCTCCTTTTGATACTTTGGCCTCTCAATTCTTCAAATTCAACAACTCCCATGATCTCTGTTTCTAGTCTACTTTAATCATACAAAGAAATGGTCAAAACACTTTAGACACATACCCCTACTCAGTGGCTCCAGGGGCTGGAATCCCTAGCTATAATAGTACGCAAACATGGGAATTGTATCCCCCTATATATTCATATGCTCTGAGATCACCAGATCCATGATGTTTAATGATCCTATGTCTGAAAAGCATATTGAGTTCAGCAAATAGAAATATTTCTAAGAGTTTATAATAATTTTGAATTCTTTAACTTCTTAAAGTAGCATGCAATTGGAAACTAGCCTTAATTTTTTAAAATCAAAATAACTAAAAGTAGTCTTCTCTTGACATTATATGACTGATAATTTAGAGGAATGGCTAATTATTTTCCATAAAATTTAAGAGCCCTAGAACACATTTAGAATTTCTGAACATTTTAAAATAGTTAAAACTAATATTGAGTGATTATTGGCTAAGAGGATAGTACTTTGTTCTTAAAATTACTGAGCTCATTGAACACAGTAGTTTTTAATAAAATATGTATATAGAACCAGATTCAAAATTAAATTAAAAGGATCACAAATGTTACATTGTGCCCAATATCTGAAACCAAAACTTTTCTTCCAGCAAGGTCTAGATACTTAATTTATAAGCATAAATGTTATGCTCATGTTTTATATTAAATGAGGTCATTAAAGCCTCTAAAGTTTCTTTGGAGTGGCACATGTTCTTCAGTTTTATAAATCATGATA
This sequence comes from Vombatus ursinus, assembly GCF_900497805.2. Taxonomy (NCBI): domain Eukaryota; kingdom Metazoa; phylum Chordata; class Mammalia; order Diprotodontia; family Vombatidae; genus Vombatus; species Vombatus ursinus. Next base: position 18,635,361 of record NW_020950062.1, read on the forward strand.
TAAATATAAATCATTACTAAGTTTGCATTCCACAGATAAAAATCTATCATGAAAATGCTATTATAATGAAATGACTCACCTCCCATAATCACTATCTAAGATGAAGCTGACATTGTGATGACCTGTCAATTAAAAATAGAATATTTAATCAAATTCTCCATCAGTGTTTCATCTTTGCTGATAGAAGAAAAATAACTAAGTGTATTATCAAATTGATGAAAAGATAATAGGGAAGAAAGGTAAATCTGAAAACAAAGCTGTTTTATCAAAGGATAAAATAAATAAAGCTGGAGAAACATGTACATAAATTAAAAGTATATGAAGTAAAAAGAATCAAAATAAGAACTAAAGGAAGAATTAAAACAAAAACTATTTTTAAAAAAGGCTATCAGAAAAACAGTCAAAATAGTACAGAAATTACAATAGAATAGGAAAAGAATGAAGAAAATATGGAAACTGAATTATAACAATAAAAGATGTAGAAAAAGATTATACGCGCATAGAATTAAAAGGATGCCAAAGAAAGGAAGAAGGGGTGGCAAAGAAGTGAGAAAAATATATATAGTTGGAAGAAAATTGAAGAGACAGATTGAGATGATGTAAATACTTGGAGGCATTTAAGGAAAAGATGATGAAAAATAACTCAACACTTACCAATATAGGTTCCAGTCATTTTACAAATCATGGTGCCCATGTCACCATTTTCATGGTCTAGTTTTAGACCATACCTAATAAAATTCATATGTAAATAAATATTAAATCAAGCAGTATCTCTCAAAATTAGTCATTAATTTCAAATCATACAAAAGTTCATCACAGATTAAGTTGTATTTAAAAAATTTTATGTAAAATCAAAATATTCCCTAGTCCCAGTTGAAGGTCTACATATTCAAGTAGTATTTAATATAATGAAATCCTTAAAATATAATTAATTAACATGAATGTCTCCAAAAATTAATTCTAAAGAAATCATAGCCCAATGAAAATTGTTTTATTTATAAAACAGTATTTTTCACATATATGTTCAATTTTTGAAACAGTATTTTTCATAGTGCTTATGTGAAAAATACTGATTCATTTTTGAAAAATATTATTATATTATTCATATGAAAAATATTGTTTTATTTTTGAAAAATGACACATACATATGTAATATAAAATACTCTTTTCAAAAGTGAAACAATTCATTATATGGTTTCAAATGCATTAATTTCCTGGGTAATACTTTATGTTTTATTAATACTAGATTTGTCTCCATGATCTACATATATCTAGTTCTACACAACTGTCACTCATCTATTTACAAATACTATGTATAAAGTACTAAGAGAATTATGTGAAATATTAAAAATCACTTTCTTAATTTAAAATATTTTCTACATTGACTTATTAAAGCTATTATAATTTCTTTAAAGTCATTTTTATATTACTTACAAATTATCTGATTGAGGTATGAGAAGCTCACAGGGCATTCCACCAACATAAACTCTAGACATTTTTTTAATTGAGAAAAAGAACAAGTTTAATCCAATAAATTATACCAATTGACAGTTCTCCTTGCATTACCCAACCCCACCTTTGTAAATCTTCCTTATTATTTTCAGCATGATCTTCTATAATGCTGTCCTACCTCACTTGGTGGAAAAAGTCACACACCCATGCTGATTGAGTCCACAATAAATTTGTTATATAAACCCTATCAGGTCCACAATGCTGCAAGGTAATTCTTTTGTTCTTCTCAAAACATCTCTTTTCTCCTCAATTCTCTTATGTCACTTTTCTTTCCTTCCTTTCAGCAAAGGACCAAGCCCCATAACCTTGCAAAGAAAATCAAGGACATTTGCTACAGGCACCCTCATCTTCTGCCTTTTAAATCTCACAAATGCAAAAATAAATAAATGAATGAATGGATGGATGGATGAATGAATGAATAAATACCCCATTCTTTACTCCTTTACTCCAGTCTCTAATAAAGAGGTGGCCCTTCTCACTAAATTCAATGTATCTACATGTACCTTAGATCCCATCTCTCTCGAGTCTTCTAGTAAATTACTTCTACAATCATCCATCCCATCCTCTCATCTTCAATCTATATCTACTGATTCTCCCTATTGCCTATGAACTTACGCAAATCTCCTTCACTCTTAAAAACAAACCAAAAAACCCCATACATGACCCTACCATCTCCTCGAACTATCATCCTATATTTCTTCTCCCTTTCATAGTCAAACTTCTAAATAAAGATACTCTGCTTTACTTACTCTAGTTGCTTCCACTTTCTCTTTTCCCACTTCTCAAACCTTTGTCATGGCCTCTGACTTTACTATTTGACTGAAACTACTCGCTCTGAGTGACTAGCAATCTCTTAATGACCAAATCTGGCTTTTGCTTAGTGCTCTTTCTTAACCTATCTACAGCATTTGACATTGCTGATTATTCTTATTGCTTAGATACTCTCCCTTCTTCGGGTTTTTGTGCCATTGTTCTCTCTCAGTTCCCCTCCTAACTGTTTGACCACTCCTAATTCTCCTTTGCTAGATCACCATCCATAGTGTTTTCCCTAACTGTGAATGTACTGGAAAGCTCTGTCCTGTGCTTTCCCTTCACAGAATCTGAAATTAGGAAGGAACTTCAGAGGCAATCCATACCCAAAAGGAAGCCATACTATAATATACTTGATAAGTGGTCAATCAGCCTTTACTTAAAGACTTCCTCGGAGGAAGGGCCCAGCACTTCTTGAAACAACCTATTCCACTTTTGTACAGTACTAATGTTTACCAAGTTTTCTTTTTTCCTGACTTCAAGTCTGAATTTGTTTCTTTGCAACTTTCACCCATTGTTCCTGGTTCTGCCTTCTTTAACCAAATAAAACAAATCTAATCCTTCCTCCACATGACAGCTTTTCAAATACTTGAAGAGAACTATAATGTTCTCCTGAGAATTTTCTTCTCTAGGCTAAATATGCCCAATTTTTGCAATTTCTCATCATATTACATGAAACTAAGGCCCTTCATCATACTACCTGCCCTCCTCCAATACTCTCCATCTTATTAATGTCCTTCTCAAAGCATGGTGCCCATATCTGAACATAATATGCCAGGTGATATTTGACAACGGCAGGCTACTGTAAAACTATCACTTCGCTTTACTGGAAGCCATCTCCATCCCAACGTAGTCCAAGTTTACATAAGCTTTTTTGGCTGCTACATCATTTTAATGACTCAAATTGAACTTGCAGTCTACTGAAATCCCAAGATATTTTTTCAGAGCAACTTCACAATTCCCCCATCTTATACTTGTAAAACCATATATTTTAGTGCCCAAATACAAAACTTTACATTTATCCCCACTGAATTTCATCTTATTAAATTCAGCCCAATATTCTAGCCCGTCAATACCCTTTTGGATCTTGACTTTGTCATGTATAGCATTAACTATTTCTCCCAGATTTTTGTCATTTGCAAATTTAATGAGCATTCCATCTATGCATTTATCTAAATATTTGTTTAAAATGCTAAAAATCATGGGACCAAGTATATATCACTAGGATACTCCACTGAAGACCTGACATGCTCACACTGAACCATCAATGATCATTCTTTGAGTCTGATCATTCAACTAGTTTTGAATCTAATTGTCAACATATAATCCATCTCTCTCCATAGTCTCCACAAGAATAGTATAAGAACTTTATTAGGAGATATGCTAAAAAAAATCTAGACAAATTATATTCACAGCATTTCCCTTATCCAAGTTTAATAATTCAGTTTTTTTTAAAAAGGAAATTATATTAATCTGGCATGGTTTGTTGTTGTTTTTTTTAAGGCAATTGGGGTTAAGTGACTTGCCCAGGGTCACACAGCTAGTAAGTCTCAAGTGTTTGGTCTGAGGCCAGATTTGAACTCAGATCCTCCTGACTTCAGGCTGGTGCTCTTTCTTGGCACTGCACCACCTAGCTTCCCCTCGTGATTTGTTGTTGATGAAGCCATCTGGCTCCACGTAGCCATTGTTTCCCTACCTATGTCATTTGTGGATCACCTTTTGAATGATCCCTTATAGAATATTTCCAGATATTTCAGGTTCACCGTCCTACAGTTTTTAGATGGTTCTCTTCTTTGTGAAAACTGGGATGACATTTACCTTTCTTCAATCTTTTGATATCTAGTACATTTTCCAGTTCTTTCTAACATCAACTGTCAATGACTTAGCAATCACATTTGCTAATTCCTTCAAAACCCAGGAACATAGTTCATGTAGGCCAGATGACTAGAATTCACTATGCTCAACTAAGTGCTTTGTATCTCTTATTTTATCTGGGGTATCAGTTCTCTGATAGGCATTTCCCCCTTATCATTTCCAGTGCAAAGGTCATTCTCTTTAACAGAGAAAATAGAAACAAAGCAAAAACTAAGCAACTCTGTGTCCTCTTTTTTGTTACTTGCTGTCATTCCATCTACCCTATACAAAGCTCCTATTCCTTCTTTTGATCTTTCTTTTTCTCCTAATAAAACTTAAAAAAAAAAACTCTGAGGAATTTTCACAAACTCTTGTGAGATGTTTCTTAAAATCACCAAATCGCCTTCTTCATTCTCTACTCATCTCCATTACTTGTCTCACCATAAATTTCTGCTCTACTCCCACATCTAAATGAATTCCTCCACCTAAAAATCAATAAGATATTTCAGTATCTTGCTTTTAACTACTTAAAAATAAATTTGAGGGGCAGCTAGGTGGCACAGTGGATAGAGCACCAGCCCTGGAGTCAGGAGATCCTGAGTTCAAACGTGGCCTCTGACACATAACACTTACTAGCTGTGTGACCCTAGGCAGCCTCGCCAAAAAAAAAAATAATAATAATACATTTGAAATAAACAAATATAAAGATAACTTCCTTGCTATCTATGATATTTGTTCTTTGTATCTCTCCTATTTTAAAAATTAATGAAATTCCTCAACCTTTTTACAATTTCCCACCTCCTCTTCCTAATTTAAAAAACTATCAAACACTCTTCTGATTTCTGTTCTCCATGCTCCTACTCAGAAAACCACAACTAACCAACCAAACAAATCTCTTTACTACTTCTTGCACTTCTATATTCAAGTCCAAGAGATGTAGCTTAAGTTATTATCAGTTATCATCAGTCATTTGGAATCATACTAATATCATAGCAATAATCTTAGTTAGCATAACTACATTTAAAAGCTAGAAGAGACATTAGAAATTATTTACAACATGGATTTTGCAGTTTCACATCATCATTACCTCATTTTTCTCATCTTTTTGGTTGAGATTCAGATAGAAACAGTCCTGGAACAAGTTACTATCCTGCTACGTTATTCCTTTACATTCAAAGTTTTCTTCTGTTTATGGTTTTTGTAAATGACATTAACAGTTAATCCTCTGTATAAAGTACATAAACATGAATTTGGTCTACATGTGGGTGACTTGTTGATGTTCTTATCTTTTGGTAGTAGATATGTGATATTTTCTGCTAAGAAAGATGGGGTCAGATATGTCAGGGAGGAAGCTGATAAGGTTTATTGCTAGTTTAATTCACACTCTGAAGTACTTGCGCTAATAATGATGGAATTAGTCTAATACAACTATATAATAATTCTAGCAGTAATAGCTAATAATTAGCCAGTCCTTTTGCTTTCTAGTTTTGCAGAGTGATTCCAAATGTAACTATTCTGTCATTAGTAATATGAATAGTGCACAAGCTTTCTGTTTTTTTGTTTGATCCAACTTAAATTGTCATTTCATTGGACTTCTTTTGACTGCATACATAATCACAAATAACCAAATTCTCCTTCTTTGGGGGTTCTTATATATTATCAATAGTAAGATTTTTATGATTACAAATATGATTCTGATTACTATGCCTTAATATAAAGAGCACTGGACCAAGTCATAGCTCTACCATTAACTATCAATGTGACCTTGGACAAGATAGTTAACCTCTTTGATTTTCAGCTTTCTCATTTGTAAAATAAAATGACTGGACTAAATGATCTCTAAGTCCCTTTCCTTATCTATGATAGCATGATTCACTATCATTATTACTTTCCATTCACTGCTGTCTGATATGTGTGTGGTAAGTATAGGGGGCAACAAAAAGGATTTCCACAAAAAATGAGAATAGCAAAACAGAGTGAAGTGAGAAAAAAGCAAGACAAACTTCCTCATAATTCACAATGGACACATAGCAGTTAAAAAAAAAAAAAGAACCAGGACCAAATCTATAATAATCACTTTTGTTTGAAACAAAAACCTTTAAAAACCCCTATTAGCTCTTAAATATTTAATGCTATTATATTATACCTTATAGTATAACATGTCTTATATATGATATGTATCATATATGATAATTTATTGTATATGATATTTGATATCATAAATGATAATATGTTATAATGATTCTTAGAGACAACATAGTATAGTGGAAAGGGCAGTGGATTAAGAATCATAAGAACTGGGCTCCAGCCCTGACACTAATACTAACTAGCTGTGTGATGCTGCAATAGTCAGCCAGTTTCTCTGGGTATAGTTTCCACAACTGTAAAATGTGTGGGCTAAATAATTCCTAAGTTCTCTTCCAGCTCTCAAATGTAATTAGACTAATTCCCATTATTGCTATGTTACTGATTTAGTTCCAAGTGATTTTGATTAAGATCACTTTTATTTTCCCTAGGAGAGACAGATGGAGCTGACTCAGATGGAAAATGAGGACAACTGGCCAGAGGCCCCAAGTCAATTGCATTCATCTCACAACCTCTATATTTTCATTTCTGCAATACTACTGGGATTCATGGTCATGTTACACTATGTGGAAGCATTTTGATACCAGAGCAAGTTAGAACCACAAGGTACCTTGGCAATCATTTCATTCAGTCTCTTCATTTTCCAGACATATTTAATGGTATCATATATATTATTTTTGTTTTGTTTTGTTTTTTAGCTAGGCAATGGGGTTAAATGACTTGCCCAGGGTCACACAGCTAGTAAGTGTTATGTGTCTGAGGCCAGATTTGAACTCGGGTCCTCCTGAATCCAGGGCTGGTGCTCTATCCACTACACCACCTAGCTACCCCTATCATACATATTATTGATGAAATGTTGCATCTTGCCTATTAGTTAAATGAATGTTGCTAGATAAAATAAGTACCTCAAAATCCTAACTTTTTTTCCATTAGAGCTCAAAGCTGTGTTACTTCCATAGACATCTGTGAAGATTCTGCCTTGGATTGTTATTATTGAGCCTAGAAATAGAGAGATAAGGTGTGTTGGTTAACTAAAACTATGTATTTTAAATGTATGTTAGGTTATAATACAAAATAGAATATCACAAAATTATAGACAAAATGAAGGCATTTCAGTTGTTTTATAACTGACCTGGTAATCCAGTCAAAGGTGTGATGTTGCTTATTGTTGGAGTTCTGAAATTTTTGGTCTGTAAAGCAACAAGAATACATATGAAGCACTATATCTTTGGCAATTCCTAAACATTACATATTCTAATTTGTATATAAAACTAATCTCAACTATATGAATTGTCCAGATATATTTATTTTAATTGAGCATGCAGATAAATTGAAATGCTGAGGTGAAGTAATTAACCTGATAATTCTAATCCTTTGAATGTATTTTCATGTCAATTATTATTTAAGACTACATGTGACTTGAATTTTAAAACTGAGTTCCCTACTTTGTGTTTCTGTGCTGAGAGAGCCATAGTTTCCCTGAAATCCAAGGCCTGAGAATATCCACAGCCTTCCTCTGCCACTCTTATTCAACACCCTCACCTCCATTTAAGTTCATTTCATCCAATTTGGCAAGATAAAAAAAGCACTGGCTGTGGAGTGAGATCACCTGGGTTCAAATCCCACTTCGGATGTTTACTATCTGTGTAGTCTTAGACAAGTCACCTAACCTCCTTAGTCCTCAGTTTGCTTAGCTCTAAAACGAGGGGTTTGGACTAGATGGTCTCATATACTGGGTGACCTTGCTTATCGTTAGAGATCTGAGTGTGTGTGTGACCCTCTCCCAATGCTTCTTCTTGTCACTTATTTGTCTGTAAGATACTCTCCCACCTATGTTAATGCTTCACTACTTGCCTTATTCCATATGATAAATGCAAAACCAACCTCCACTGGCCATTCTATACCATCTGACACTGGTGACTATTTCCCACTTCTTGATACTTTCTTCTTCTTTTTATTCTGTGATACTCCCCTCTCGGTTTTTCCTCCAATCTCTTTGACAGCTCCACTCTGGTCTCCTTCCCTGCTGCCTGATCCCTCTTGTTCTGTTACTCCTTAAGCTTGGTAACCCCCTAAGACTCTCTTCTTGGTCCTTCTTACTTCTTTCTCTACACTTTCTCAATGACCTTATCGATTTCAACGGTTTAAATTTTCACTTTGATGCATACGACTCTCAGAGCTACACATCCAGTCCTAATTTCTCCTCAGAGCCCCTGTCTCAAATTTCCATACCTGCTGAGCAGCTCCTACTTGATGTTCAAGCTTCAAAAGAAACTCAACATATTCCAAAGTTACCACATTTTCTCCCTCAAAATCTGACTGTCCTTCTAAATTTACTACTTCTGCTGATGTTACAACTATCCTTCCAGACACCCATACGCCAAAATTTGGAGTCATCTCTGACTCATCTATAGCCCTCATTTTTTACACTCAATCATTATCTTTCACATCCATTGTCCTCCTTTTCACCTACCACTCCTACTGCCTCTATTTGCCTCCTTTTTACCTCTTACTTAGCTTTCTAATTAATTTTCCTACTTCCAAGTTCTCTCCTCTCCAATTCATCCTTCATGCTGCTGCTAAAGTAATCTTTCTAGTACGCACATCTGACCATATCCCTCCACCATGCAAAAACCTACAGTACATCCTTCTTGCCAAAAGGGCACAAAAAAACCCTCCTTATTCTGGCATTCAAAGCCAGCTATGGTTTCACTTCAACTAAATCTTTCTCATCCTAGTGTCTTACTACTTCTCTCCATACCTTGAAATTTCACATTGGACTAGTAATCATTCTCTGATCTCATACTGCCCTCTATTGGTTCTATGCTTTTCCACAGGCCCTCCCCCTATGACTTGGAACAGATTATCCCCAGTTTCTCTATCGAAATTATTTTCTCCCTTCAAGGACCAGCTCAGATGTCATTATGATTCTTCCCTGGTTCCCCAGATAAAGATGACTCCTCCTTTCCCGCTAAATATATCATGCTGCTTGTATAAACCTTTTTACGTAAACCCTTTATAAACCTTTTAAACTTGTGTTATTGTTATTTCATCTTTATATATACTTGCTGTGCCTAAGAACATGGACAATATCTCCTGACTGGCCTGGACATAAGATCACAAAATTGTTGCCAATAAACGTTGAGTAACTGTGGCAAATAAGAAGATCGCATATGTTCAAATGTCTCGAATTTTTTAAAAGGGGGAAAAGATGGAACCACGATGTAGGCTAGTGAGTTGATGTCAATTTTCCACCAAATCTGAGGCAAACTGTTTTTGAGTATTTAGGAAGAGAATGATAATCAAACTAGGAGACAGTATGAATTAACTAAGAACAGAAAGAAGCTTTCAACAACCAATCAATTAATCAATGGCGTTTATTAAGAGCCAATATACTAATATTGACCAGTATTGCCACTATATGCCAATCACTGTGCTAGAGACTGGGGAATAAAAAGACAAAATTAAGTTGCCCCTGTCCTCAAGAAGGGAAAGAACATATACCTAAATAAACAAATACAACAAAATGCAAGGTAATTTGGGGAGAAGGGTAGTAGCAGCTGGAAGACGGCATGAGCAGAGTGTAACAAATTTGTTAAACCTTTCTAAAGAGCAATCTGGAAATATATAACAAAAGCTATGAAATTTTTTATATCTATTGACCCAGAAAAAACAGTAGTTTATACAACATGTTTGAAACAGATTTATATGAGTAAAACGTCATATACAATCAAAATACCTGACAACTTGGCAATAGCTGATCAAATTGTGATAAATCAAATTGTGATAGAAAGCTATTTTTAAAAAATAACCTATGATTTCAATAATAAAGGGAATGGATAAAGAAATTCTTTCCACCTATGGGTACCTGCTGTGTATGTAACAAAGTCTCAGAGAGTTGCCTCCAATGGAATGTTATATCATTGTGAAAAAGGACACAGATGTGAACCATCAATGTCTTTTTCTTTGTTTTTAATCAAATTGATTTTTTTTTTCTTTCTGAGGCAGTTGTGGTAAAGTAGAAAGAGTTCTGGCTCTGGAGTCAGAGAACCTAGGTTCAAAGTCCATCTCTAACACTCATTACCTGTGTGAATTAAACAAGTCACACTTGACCTCACTGGGCCTCAGTTTCCTCATAGATAAAATGAGGGGGTTGCATTAGATGGTCTCAGAGATATTTTCATGTCTACAACTAAAATTCTGTAATACAGCAAAGGAATTCCCTATGAGAAAACTCAATTTACCAAATTCAGTTCCTCAACTATTTTGCAAGTTAGAGTCTTAGAGATTTGCCCAAGGCACTACGAGCTAAAGTGACTGAACCAGGGTCACAGAGACAGTTAAGTGTGAGAGAGAGGATCTGAACCCAGGTCTTCTTAATTCTAAAACTGGCTACTATTCCACACTGCATCTTAGGAAATATTTACATATATATTAAATTTAAAGGAAAATACATGATACCATATTAATAACAACTATGGAAAAATTATTATGTAAACAAAGGCTGGGAAAGAATTGGTATTAGGTAAAAACATGTGTTTAATATTCTTTTCATTTGTATTTCCTAGACTGACCAATAATGGATAAAAAGGACAGATCCTTAAAATGTTCAGTTAATCACAAAATTATACCTTCAATTTGAAGATGTGACTAGAACAATACTTACTTGGGTCATGCCACACGGGCAAAATTAATATTCCCTAAAGGGACCTAAAACTCTCTAGAAGACTTGATTGGCCCAAGAGACCAGATATCTGACCAGATATCCAGCCATTGCCACAGGTTTTCAGTCAATTAAGGGATAAAAAGCTTACCCTATGAGGAATCAGAGACGTTTAGCCTTGAGGGAAATTTCACTGCTATATGAGTTCACACACTTTTCTCTATTTGGACATGAGAGTGGCTAGGACTACCTGAACCATTGCTATACCGTTTTTGAATAGCCATTTGTGCTCCTGTTAAGTAAACTTCCTTTTTGTCAAACTTTTAAAAAATATATGGCTTTATTTGACATACTCATAAACGTAATGATTAAGTGTGGGTAACCCTATAGGCACCTATCTTCGTATAAAATGTTATGAAGAGATAATGATGGTTCATATTTACATAGGTCTTTGCATTTTGCAAAGTACTTTTCTAACAACAACTCTATGTGAGATAAAGAATAAAAACACTATTATTCCTATTTTTCAGGTAAGAAAATTAAGTGTAAGAGAAGTCAAGTGCCTCAACCAGTGTCACACAAAGCATAGCATATGATGGAGGCAGGATTAGATTAGAGCCCAGGTTTTCTGATTCATTTTTGGTTCAACTGACAGTGTAGAAAGTAACAATAGGAAAAGAGAAGGGAAGGGAATAAGCATTTAAATAGCACCTACTATGTGTCATTGTGCTTTATAAATATTATCTTAATTGGTCCTCACAACAACCTGTAAGATAGATACTGTAATTATCCTCATTTTACAGTTGAGGAAATTAAGGTAAATCAAAGTTGGAATTTGAGTGACTTGCCTGGGGTCACACAGCTAGTAAGTACCTGAGTCCAAGTTTGAACTCAGGTCTTCCTGATTGCAGGTCCAGCACTCTATCTACTGGGACACATTGCTGCAATGATAAGGAAAAATCCTCTATAATATCATATCATATCATAATAAATGAGGACTTCATTTGTTAGTATTTTAAACCTGATTTATGCATTGTGTTCTCTACCACGTTTAAAAAAGAGATGAGATATCTACACACCTGGAAGCTACATGCCCAACTGTTGATATGGCCTCTGCAGATATTGTCATTTGTGATAGGAACTCCATCCACACTGACTTTAACTGTGTAAGTATCTTCAGGCATTGCTCTAGAAAAATGAATTGAAATCACACATGGGATTTTAAATTTAATATACAGTATTAATAAAATAATCCTCCACAACCCAAAATATTTTCTAAAAATATCAATAAATTCCCAAGCCTTTCAAGTTCAACACCATTTTAATGACAGATATAGCCTTCCAATCTTGTCTTAGGGCTGCAAATTCAAATAGAAACCAATCTCATACTATTATCTATTTTATCTGTTATGTAGTTATATTAAATGACTCTTAAAAAGTCAAAATGTATCACCACTATTACTTAATATGGTACTAGAAATGTTAGCTTTAGCAATAAGAGAAGAAAAAGAAATGGAAGGAATTAGAATAGGCAAAGAAGAAACAAAGCTATCACTTTTTGCAGATAATGTGATGATATACTTAGAGAATCCTAGAGAATCAAGTAAAAAACTACTTGAAATAATAAACAACTTTATCAAAGTTGCAGGATATAAAATAAACCCACATAAATCATCGGCATTTCTATATATTACCAACAAAGCCCAACAACAA
>NW_020950062.1:18648097-18683362 GCF_900497805.2 Vombatus ursinus
GTGATGATATACTTAGAGAATCCTAGAGAATCAAGTAAAAAACTACTTGAAATAATAAACAACTTTATCAAAGTTGCAGGATATAAAATAAACCCACATAAATCATCGGCATTTCTATATATTACCAACAAAGCCCAACAGTAAGAGATAGAAAGAGAAATTCCATTTAAAGTTCCTGTAGACATTATAAAATATTTGGGAATCTACCTGCCAAGACAAACCCAGGAACAATATGCACAATTACAAACACTTTTCACACAAATAAAGTCAGATCTAAATAACTGGAAAAACATCAGTTGCTCATGGGTAGGCCAAGCTAATATAATAAAAATGACAATTCTACCCAAATTAATTTACTTATTCAGTGCCATATCAAACTATCAAAAAATTATTTTATAGAGCTAGAAAAAATAACAAAATTCATCTGGAAGAATAAAAGGTCCAGAATATCAAGGGAATTAGGGAAGGTGGCCTAGCCATACCAGATCTTAAATTGTACTATAAAGCAGCAATCATCAAATCTACTTGGTACTGGCTAAGAAATAGAGAGGTGGATCAGTGGAACAGGTTAGGTACACAAGACACAGTAGTCAATGACTATAGCAATCTACTGTTTGATAAACCCAAAGACCCCAGCTTCTGGGATAAGAACTCACTATTTGACAAAAACTGGTGGGAAAACTGGAAAATAGTATGGCAGAAACTAGGCATAGACAAACATCTTACACTCTATACCGAAATAAAATCAGAATGGGTACATGACTTAGACATAAAGGCTGATACTATAAGTAAACTGGGAGAATAAGGAATAGATTTATGGAGAACCGAAAAATTTATGACCAAACAAGAGATAAAGAACATCATGAAATGCAAAATGGGTAATTTTGATTACATTAAATTGAAAAGTTTTTGCACAAATAAAACCAATGAAACCAGGATTAGGAGGAAAGCAAAAAACTGGGATCGAATTTTTACAACCAGTGTCTCTGATAAAAGCCTCATTTCTGAAATACATAGAGAACTTACTCAAATTTATATGAATACAAGACATTCCCCAGTTGATTAATTGTCAAAGGATATGAACAGGCAATTTTCGGAGGATGAAATTAAAACTATCTATAATCATATGAAAAAATGTTCTAAATCACTATTCATTAGAGAAATGCAAATCAAAACGACTCTGAGGTACCACATCACGCCTACCAGATTGACTAACATGACAAAACAGGAAAATGATAAATGCTGGAGAAGATGTGGGAAAATTGGAACGCTAATGCTTTGTTGGTGGAGTTGTGAACTGATCCAACCATTCTGGAGAGCAATTTGGAATGATGCCCAAAGGGCTATAAAAATGTGCATATCTTTTGACCCAGCAATGTCACTTTTTTTTCTGTACCCCAAAGAGATAATACAAATGGGAAAAGGATGCACATGTACAAAAATATTTATAACAACTCTTTTTGTGGTGGCAAAGAATTGAAAATTGAGGGGATGCCCATCAGTTGGGGGAATAGCTGAACAAGTTGTGGTATGTGAATATAATGGAATACTGTGGTGCTATAAGAAATAATGAGCAGACAGTCTTCAGAAAAACCTTAAAAGACTTATATGAACTGATGCTAAGTGAAGTGAGCAGTGGTAACCAGAAGAATATCGTACACAGTAACAGCCACAATGTGCGATGACTAACTCTGATATATTCATTTCTTTTTAGCAATACAAGGATCCAAGATGACTGCAAAGAACTCATGATAGAAAATGCTGTCCACATCCAGAAAAAGAACTGTGGAGTCTGAATGCAGATCAAAGCATATTATTTGCTCTCTCTCTTTTTTCTTTTTTTGTATGTTCCTTCTTTTTTGTGGTTTCTCCCATTGGTTCTAATTCTTCTCAACAACATGACTAATGTGAAAATAGGTTCAATATGAATGTATATGTAGAGCCTATATCAAATTGCATGCAGTCTTGGGGTGAGGGGGGAAGAAATGGGGAGAAAATTTGGAACTTGAAATCTTATGGAAGTGAATGTTGAAGACTAAAAATAAAGAAATATATTTTTTTAAAAAGTCAAAATGATCACGTGAATATGCACAAAATGATATAGTAATTATGTTTCTTTATCATTTAAAGGTTTACAAAGCATTTTATACAATGGGGTAAACATGATTCCCCCTATTCTGTAAGATGCTGGGCCCCTTCTGGGGGACCACATGAGCTTTAACCCCAGAGCTGAAAGATTTGACGCCTTGACATGACTCAGCAATTCCCTGGTCACTACGATGGAATAGAGGGAATATGTTTTTTTTTAAAATGGCCACTAAACCAGGGAGAGCCACCAATTCAGTAGACTTTAAAGGGAAAGACAACTTCTGTTCTCACTTATTCCTCTCTCTGGAATGTGTCAAATGGAACTCTCTTTTTTGAGACTTCTTGTGTGTGTGTTTCAGGGAAGAGGGAGGAGCAGGAAACATCTTTCCCCTTTTCCTAAACTTCTAAAGCAGCTACTCACTTAAGGCAGCTAGGTTAAGTCTAAGCCCAAGTCTTAAACCCTTGGTTGTCTCTTTTCTCTTTCCTGTCTTGCGAGCACATATAATGGCATAGATTATGTGACTCAGGCATTGGAAGATCCCAGAAGACGGGGACTCCTATCCTTCTCCATGCTATCATGGGTAAATTTTCAACTCCTGCATTCTTAATCCACATGATCTAGAATCATTGCCCAGAAAAGGTAAGTAACTTTCCCAAAGTGATACACATAATTAGCACAGACAGGATTCAGACCCAGGTCCACTGTCCCCCAGATCTAGTACTCTTTTCACTAACCCATGTTGCCATGTTCTGCCTTTATCTCCCTCCCCATCACTACCTTTCCTTACTCCAACCATCATTCTGAATGTAATTAATAATAATTATAATTTATTACCCTGAAATCTAACAATACTCTTTATCTGGGGTTCTTGACCTTTTTGTGTCATGGACCCTTTCCTCTGACAGTGTGGTGAAGCATATGGACCCTTGCTTAGAATAGTGTTTTTTTTAAATGCATAAAATAAAATACATAGGATAACAAAAGAAAATGATTAAAATACTTCATCAAAAATATTTTAAAAAATAAGGTCATAGACTCCAGGTTAAGAATCCCAGCTCTGCATGTTTACAATATTTAAAAATAATCACAATAATGTTACAACAATTAAAATGTTAATTATTACTTTGAAGTTTAGACTAACACAAATGATAATGTATGTGAGTTTTGTATATTGCCACTTTAAAAGACTTTTAAAAAATATCTTTTTTTAAGATACCTAGTGTAGCAGGTTATGTGAGTTGAATGACTTGCATCCTTTTCAACGTCACAAGGAATTGACCGGGTAGCAGAAACAAAATGAACACTGTTCCCCAACAGCTCATTATCAACTCCATAATTAAACTGGTCTGCTTGAGCAAAGCCTGAAAAAGAAAGTAAACTGATTGATAATTAACAAGAACATATTGCCATAAATCTAACAGTTTTCATTCAATTTCAAACTATTTAATAATCATTTACATTTTATTTCATTTACTTCAACAAATACTTATTAAGCACCTACTATGTACAAGGATCTGTATTAGCTCCTAGGGATACAAAGATGTAAATAAACGTAGCTGTCAGTTGACTTTAAGTTCCTCATAATCCAATGTGGAGGATGGGGATAAACATGTATATAAATAAGTGTAATTAATACTAGGTAGAATGTGGTAGAGGAAAGAGAAATCCAGATGAAGTATTCTAGGAAAATTGGAAGAAGGAGGGAGAAATTTCTACTGGGGCAATCAGAAAGGCTTCATGGAGGAGGAGATTCCTGAGCTAAGTCTTCAAGGGAGAGAAGAATGTCAACAGGTAGACGGCAGTGCATTTCAAGAATAGAGGACAACCTGCACCGGTGCAGGGAAACAGAAGACAGCAAGATGAGACTTATACATTAGAGAGCACCCAGAGGAGGGCAATCAAAATGGTGACAATCTGTGTCACATGATCAGCAGTTGAAGGTACTGCGAATGCTTAGCTTGAAGAAGGAAAGAATCAGGGCAACATGGCAACTGTCTTCAAGTGTCTGAAGAGTTGTCATGCAAAGGTGGATTAGACCTGTTCTTTCGGCCTCAGAGGGAGGAATCAGGAACAATGGGTGGGAGTTGCAAAGAGGAAAATGTAGATGACGTCAGGAAAAATTGTTAACTTTGAGTTATCCAAAAATGGAGTGGGTTGTCTTGCTGGGTTTCCTCTCCTTAGAGGTTCTTCAAGCAAAGTCTGGACGCTACGATGGGGATTGGTCTGGGGAGTGGATTGGACTACATAGCCACCGAGAGCATTCTCTCTTAACTCTGGATTCGGTGATTCTGTGAAATAGGGAACAGCTAGCAGTTTAATGTGGCTGAAGCTCAGGTAGAGGAATAATGTGAAATAAAGTTGGAAAGGATAGGGACAGAGACTGAACCTGTGATTTAATTGGTATGTGGAACCCCAAAGTGAAGAACTCCTTCCACTTGTAGTCTTTAAGAGATGCCTAGAATACCGAGGTTAAGTCACTTAACCTCAGTAACTCAGGGTCATATAGCCAGTATATGTCAGAGGCAGGACTTGAATCTCAGTTTTCCTGTCTTCAAGGCTGTCTCTCCATCCTCTCTGGAAAGGCAGGGGGGAAACAGATCATGGAAGGCGTTGGATACATTTATACTTTATCTTATGGACAATCCTAAGGCTTTTAAATAGGGGAGTGATGTGGTTGTACTTAGGCATTGTGAGGACATTGTCCCTGTCCCTTTCAACAATTTAGGAACTCAAAAGTTTCATAAAATGATCAGGCAGGTCAGGGGAGCATATAACAATAGGTCTGTATTATGGTGTGTCCTAATAATAATAGTTAGAATTTACATAGCACTTCAAAGTTTACCAAGTGATTTACAAATAGGATCTCATTTGATCTTCACAACTCTGACAAGATAGGTATTTCACACAGCTAGTAAGTGTTTGAGGCTGGATTGGAACTCAGGTCCACACTCCAGGTACAGTGCTCTATTCATTGTGATACCTCATTGTTTATTTTAACTCACACAACAGAAGGCTTAAAACCTAATTTGAGACTCCAGGATGAGGAATATGGAGGAGCCATGGAGATAAGTTAAAGATACAACTAGTAAGACTGTCAGAACCTCAGGCATAATGGGCATTCCAGCCATGTTAAGAATGGGGGAGGGGGTGGAATATTCAGCAGTAATGCCACAGGCTTGAAATAATCAGTTTTGCTAACTCTCCCATCACTTATGGTTAAGGTTCCATCTCCTCCACACTAGGATAGTTCGCCAGTGTCCTTCCACCATGGCAGCTTATGGTGTAGACAAGGGCAATGAATTTCACAGACAGGGGTGGGTTCTCTACTCCTCTGGTCTTGATTGGTTTACTCTTTTTTCTCTCTTTCTTTTTTCTTTTTTCTTTTTTTTTGGTCACAGGCTGGGAGAAAAATACTAGGGATTAGTAGGGGAAAGTACTCATATAAGTATGGAATATGAGCATTATAGAAGTTTCTAGAAAAAGGAAGGAAAAAGAAATGTTAGGCTAGAGAAAAGAATATGTCTGGAGCAGAGGCAACCTGCTACAAGAGAGTATCCAAAAAAAAAAAAAAAGGAAAGGGTTTGAAATCCTTTCTGAAAAGAGGAGATTAGAAAGGAATGAATTCCAGGCATAGGGATTGGCTTGTGCAAGTACAGGAAGGATGGAGTGTAAAGTTCAGGAAACAGCAAGTGATCAGGGAAAATTCTGAAAGGATGGTAGGTCATGGGAGGCATTCACCAGTTGGGACAATGTGTGCCCCAAGATGAGAGTTCCAGAACTGAAAAGGCCAAGTCCCCCAGGGCATGGTCTCTGGGCCAGAGGGGTCAGTGGCAAGGCAGATGAGTATAAACAAACCATGAGGCCATCTAGCTATAGTGGACCGTGTAAGGTGCATGAGTCAAAGAAATGTGAACTTACAGGGTTAGAGCTCAAGAATGTGTTCTAAGGTCTTGAACCTGTCAGGAGCTAGTGTTGTCTCATCCTCTGGATTAGAGTCAAGGAGAAGAAGATAAAAGGCAGAGAAAAGTTTTGAAGTATGGAGGACAGGTTCTTAATATAACCTTCATCTCAGTAAAGTAACAGAAAAAATATCTGCTGAAAGAGGAAGGAATATAGAGGGAGAAAAGAGGGAAATACAGGGAACAACTACCATGAGCAGTGTGAGAGACACCCCATCGGAGATTAATAAAAAGGTTGTTGGGTATCAGTGAGGCCCAAATTGAGTCTATACTGCATAAATTTGTAATGGATCCCTTCATCATGGTTTGATGGCCTCTTCTAGAATTATTTGGTCCTTGCAGAGTAGGAGTGGAAAAGGTATAATGTAGGGATTGCCCAGTATTTAATAGTCTAATCACTAGTATCCTCCATTCAATTACTAATACTCTACATGGACAAATTTCTCAATGATTGCTATATCCCTCATGCTTTTCCTGGTCCAGTAATTCTGAATCTGGGGCTGCCATTATACAAACTCTCTTCCCTATCCTCAAAAGTCTGTTACTTATTTTCATATTTTTCACCCCGCTCCACTTCTACTGTCCTACTCTAGCTCTGCCTTTCCCCTTCCATTATATTCTCTGGAATGCCTGCTCCATAATAAACTTCATTTCACCTTAACCTTTTTCCTTTTTCACTCTTTTCAGCTTTTGGCACTGAGTCATGGATCCTTTCTGATGACACTGCTTTCTTAAAAACTATTTCTAGTACTATCTCTACCTTCTCTCATAATTCCCAACTAACTGTGTCAGAAAAAGGGGTGGAGAGTCACTGGAATACTTTTTTCTCCTTTGCTACTTTCAGATTATCCCTCAACCATTATCACTCAGCAACTGACTACTCCTCCACTCCACCTCCTCTACACACAGAGATAGTCATACCTTTGATCTTGTCACTATCCACTTCTTAAGCAGCCCTAATCACTGAATGGACATTGCCTCAGTCAAAGTGAGAACTCAGAAAGACCTTAGTTTAAAAAAGCCCATGTTCCCCCACTGCACTCTGAGCTCCAGTTGTCCTGATCTCTATCTGGCCACTTGCCTCAGATGGCTCCGAGGAGAAAGTGAGGCTGTTGATTTTGCACAGCCCTCCCTTAACATAATCCAATTCACTTGCAAGTCATGGCATCATCTTCTTGATGTCATGGTCCTCTTCGAGAACAAAGGATAAACCACAACACATTATCCACTAGTGTTCCACTTCCATGTTCATGAACTCCAAAATTCGTTTACCTTATCTTTGCCCCTGTTCTTCATCTCCACTGTGATTTTCATTCCATAGTTCTTTCCAAGGCCATCACCTCTAAACTCTTTTCCATTCTCTGAATGGACTTTTTAGTGAATGACTTCAGCTCTATACTCTCAGTCACTCTCAAATCCTTTGTCACCTTGGACTATCAAAAATCATGCCTTGCTGAACCCTAGATCTGCATTACTCTTACCATCTGTCTCTGCCACATCTATTCATGTGCTGCAGGATGGAGCTGGTGAAAATCATAAAGCTGCTGGTTAGATCCACCACAAATTTGTTATCTAATCTCAACTGGGCCTTTATTTCAGTAAGAAAATAATTCTGTTGATCAGTTATGTCCAACTCCATGGACCATAGCATGCCAATATTATCCATGGGATTTTCTTGGCAGATACTACTGGAGTGATGCGCCATTTCCTTCTCCAATGGATTAAGGCAAACAGAGGTTAAGTGACTTGCCCAGGATCACACACCTAGTAAATGTCTGAGGCTGGATTTGAACTCAAGTGCTCTTGAATCTAGGCCTGATGCTCTATCCACTTAGCCATCTAGCTGCCCCCAAGGAAATAATTCTACTCCTCTCTAAATAATTCATTTTCCCACTCTCCACAGCAACTTTTCATTTCTCTACAAGCTATTACAGTACCCTAACCCCTCTAAAATGACTCTTATACTTATACCTTACAAAAAAATGAAGCCATTTGCCCAGAACTCCCTTTTATCTCCCCCT
Organism: Vombatus ursinus; assembly: GCF_900497805.2. Classification (NCBI taxonomy): domain Eukaryota; kingdom Metazoa; phylum Chordata; class Mammalia; order Diprotodontia; family Vombatidae; genus Vombatus; species Vombatus ursinus. Next base: position 18,656,167 of record NW_020950062.1, read on the forward strand.
CATTTCATGTCACCGATACATCACTCAGGCATCTTCTCCTATTCCCTCCTTCTTCACTCCAGTCTCTAATGGAGAAGTGGTGTTTCTCCTCTCCAAGGGCAACTCCTATACATGCACCTTTGACTCCAATTACTTCTGTCTTTTCCAGTAGATTACTCCCACTATCATACACAATGTATCTTTAGTCTTAAATCTCTCTCCTATTGAATGGATCCTTCCCAGTTGCTTATGAACATACCAATATCTCTTCCATTTAAAAAACAAACAAAAACTCTCAGTTACTCCAGTCATTCTTTTTACTTATGCTTCTACATCTCTTCTGTCCTTTTCAGTTAAACTACTAGAGAAAACCATCTATCCTAGGTAGCACAATTTCCTTTCTTCTCACTCTATTCTTAATCCTCTGCAGTATGGCTTCCAACTTTATCTTTCAAATGAAACTCCACTGTTCATAGTTACCAATGATCTGTTAACTGCTAGATGGAATTCTCTTTTCTCAATTCTTATTCTTCTTGACCTCTCTGTAGCAGTTGAGATTGCTGATAACCTTTTCCTCCTAAATACTGTCTTCTTACTAGATTGTCATGATGCTTCTCTCTCCTGGTTCTCCTCCCACATGTCTGAATGTTCCTTCTCCATCTCCTTTACTAGATCTTCATTCATGTCATGCCCACTAACTATGGGCATCTTTCAAGGCTCTTTTCTGGGCCCTCTCTTCTTTGCTCTCTACATGATAGTGATTTTACCAGCCCCTATGTGTTCAATTGTCATATTTATGCAGGTGATTCTCAGATCTATGTAACCAGTCCTTGGCTCTCTTCTTTGCAGTTCCACATATTCAGCTTGTTTTGGGATATGGTACTAGATATCCCATAGGCAACTCAAACTTAACATTTTCAAAATAGAACACATTCCCCATCCCCATCCTTGAAACTCTTCCTTCTTTGCAATGTTCTTATTATTGTTAAGGGTGCCACTATCCTCTCAGTTACTCAAGACTCTCAACCTCAGTGTCATCCTTGAATCCTCATTCTCGCTCACTCCCCAGATCCAACGCATTGCTAAATGTTGTCATTTCCACCTTCACAACATCTCTCATATATATCCCCTTCTCTGCACTCACAAAGCTACTTCCCTAGCAAAGGTACTCATCACCTCTCTCTAGTTCTATTGCAATAGAATAGAATAGCCTTCAAATTCTACAGATTGGTCTCCCTGACTCAAGACTCTCCCCACTCTAGTCCATCCTCCAGTTGCCAAAGTGATTACCTTCTAACTAATCTGCATATATCTTCTATGTATTATTTTCCTGTAGCGTCACCCATTAGAAGGTGAGCTCTTTTAGTATAGAAACAGTCATTTACTTTTCTTTGTATCCCCAGAACTTAGTGTAGTCTCTGGCTCAAAGTTGTGGCTTGTCCTTCATTCTCGAAGAGGGCCATGACATCAGGGAGATGATGACATGACTTGCAATTGACTTTGATCTGAGTGAGGGAGGGCTGTGCAAGTCACCAGTCTCACTTTCTCCTCCAGAGCCATCTAAGTCCAATGGCCAGATATCCATCAGGACAACTGGAGATGGCCAAGGTTGGCTCAAAGTAATAATTTAATAAAAGCCTAATAAATAAAACTTCAGTTAGTGAAAACTTAACTGAAGTTGAAGATAATAAAAGCAGGAATAGCAAAACAAAAAAGAGGAAAAAGAGTTCAAAGGATATGGCAGTTCCTTATCAAACTGGCCAACTAGAGGATCATGACTGTGAAGGGAAGGAAGTAAGACCATAGCATGGATGAAATGGGGAGAACCGAGAGCAGTGACCAAGGGTCTTATGGCCACAATGAGGCTGAAGAGAAGGTTCAAAAAGAATTGAGAAATGGGGAACTGTGGTTGTGGAATATTGCATATACTGTTAGAGTTAATGTTGATTTGGCTGAATTATTTTTTCTTTCTTTTTAAATTGTCACAAGGGATGGTTCACTAGGCAAGGAAGAGAGAAGGATATATTTAGGAATGCATCAATCAAAATGTTTTAAAGAATAAGTCAGTGGAAAGGTGGAAAGAATGAATATAGTGATCACAACGGAGAATTCCAAAGTTTGAGATCTTAGTGATGGCACTGCTAGGGACACTCATGAAATCTAAAGTGTGAACACTCTGGGAGTGGCTAAAATAAAGTAGAGATAGAGATGATGGGAGTTGAGAAGTTTCATAAACTGGGAAGTCAGGGTATTAGAAGGTTTATCAACAAGATAGAACTATGGAGTTTGAATGCAGATTGAAGCATACGATTTGTTATTTTTTTCTTCTGCTGTGTTTTGTTTCCTCTTTCTGGTGGTTCCTCCTATTGGTTCTAATTCTTACTTACAACATCACTAATGTGAAAATATCTTTAATAGCAATGTATATGTATAGTCCATATCAGATTGCAAGCCCATCTTGGTGAGGGAAGGGGGAGAAAATTTTAAAACTCAAAAGCTTATAGAAGTGATTGTTGATAATTCAAAATAAATTAATTAATAAAAAAAGAAAAAAAAGAATGCTGAATTCACCAGATGGTGGTAGGGGTATGGCATGTGGGGGAGACTGCAAGTCAAGTGATTAAGTATTCTGTAAAAGAGGAAAAGTGACCCAAGGGTCAAGAAAAAACAAGGCTAATATAATTGGACAACATCCACTTCAAAAGAGGAGGAGTTGTTAAGTGATGATGACAGAGAAACAACTTAAGAGCAGTAGCATGGAACAAAGAGTATGCCAACTACTCCTGTCCCTACCCCCAACATAAGTGGCCACTATTTCTGAAGGTAGTAAGTAATACATTACCTTTATAGAACTCTCAAGTTTTAGTTAGGGTATGGAAAGAGTGTAAAAGGAAGAGTTTGAGTAGGGAGTAGCTGTTTTTCAATCCTCCTCCCTGCTCTTCCCCCTTACCTTCAACTGGGAATCAATGGCACACAGTGAAAGAAGAGGATTTGGGAGGGGCAGGGCGGAGCTAGAGAAGAACTAATGCAAGAAGAGTTAGAGGGCAGAAGACTATTAGCAGTTTGCTAAACAATTAGTTCTAAATCACTGGGAATAGATTGTTGTTGTTCCTCTTTCCTTCTTGAAGAGGACCTATGACATCAGGAGGGTGATGTCTTGACTCACATGTGAATTGGATTTAAGTGAGGCAGGACTATGCAAAGTCATCAGTCTCACTCTCTCCTCCAGAGTCGTCGGAGTCCAGTGGCAAGATACAGTTCAGGACAACTGGAGATGGCCCAGAGGCAGTGGAAGGAACTTGGCTTTGGTTGTCTGAGGCAACACTTATTCAGTGATTCGGTGATTTAAGTCTAGGTAAGAAATGAGGCAAAAGATGCCCTAGTTTGCCTACTCAAAAAAAAAAATCAATCTGGGAAGGAAAGATCCTCAGTGTTTCTGGCCAGAACAGAAACTATTGTTATTTACACTCCCTCTGAGCCATCAAAACCCAAACAATGGCCAAATAAGGCTTGGGCTGGAACCTATTATTGGCCAATCAATGAAAGCCAGAGTGGCTTGTGTTTAAGGTATAGTCAAGTAGCTCCATTAGAATCCCAATTGGCTTTATCATAGCCTGGTTTTCCAGAGGTCTATTTCAAGCAATCATAAATGAAACTAAATGGTACAAAAGAGTTAATTGCCCCAGTTTTTTAGGGGGAAAATGGTAGAATAAATAGAAGGGGGTATCAAAGTAAAGGGCAGTAAGAGCAAAAACTTTCAGGATATAAATTCGAATAAGAATGCGACTGTGATGAAGCACCCAACAGGTACCCTCTCAGATTTTACTCACTCCCATGAATGTATCAGGGAAGGTCTATTTAGTCTTATGAAAATATGGGTCGAATTCGGTAATAATAATAGCTAGCATTTATAGCATGCTTCAAAAATATTGTTTTTATTTGATCCTCACAACCCTGAAGGTAGGTACTATTATTATCTTCATTCTACAGATGAGTAAACTAAGGCAAACACAGCTAATAAATTTCTTAGCCTGTATTTGAATTCAAGTCTTCCTGACCCCAAACCCAAAGGTCTTTCTACTCTATCACTTGACTCATTAAAGCCTGAATATTTCCTTTGAGATCATCATGCACATGTGAACACACAATAAAATTAGTTTTTTGAAAGCCATTAAGGAGAATGGATTGAAGAGGAAGAGAATGGAAACATGGAACAATTAAAAGGCTATTGTAGTGGGTCAGGGAAGAGGTGATATAGAGCTGAAATAGAATGAAGATTTTGTTAGAACTCTATCATGATGTGGTTCTGTCTTCTCAAAGGACATCAAACTCTAACAATAATTTGACTTGGACAGCTTTCAAAAACTCCATCATGTAGAACTTCTTCTCTACTTTCAAGCGCTGTCTGGGAAGAGAGGTTGGTATACTACTGAGGCCTGTTGGCAGCTGCCTTCCAGCCTCCAAAGGTCAACCATTCCACCTTGTTTACTGCTGTGGCTTGAATCACTAATGAAGATCGGAAAGTCAGGAAGAGGTAGAGCAGGTTTTCAGGAGGAAATGAGGTATCATGGGGCAGCTAGGTGGCGCAGTGGATAGAGCACCAGCCCTGTCCACCCTCAGGCCAAACACTTGACACTTACTAGCTGTGTGACCCTGGGCAAGTCACTTAACCCCAATTGCCTAAACAAAACAAAACAAAACAAAAAAACAGGAAATGAGGTATCTTTATAATATTGTTCCACAGCATAAAATTTTTTGGTTTTAAAACAACATTTTATTTTGTTTTTTAACATGAACTTTGACTTCACAGGAAGAGGGAACACCCCAGTGAGGAAACTCCCTCTAACAATGCAGATCAGAAGCATTCTGCATCTTAGAGTCAATGAAGAGTTGCCTGAGGCACTGAAAGGGTAAGTGAATATATTGCCCAGGGTCACACAGATACTATATGTCACAGGCAGGACTTGAACTCAGGATTCCCTTTCTCAGAGGCCTGGTCTCTTATGCCACACTGCATTTCTCCCCACATACTCCTGATTCAATATCAATGAATTGGAGGAAAAAAATCAAAAAGCCAGTGATGTAGCTTAAACTCTGTCCATTCATATTATTACTATTATTATCATATTATTATTTGTTCTTATTATTATTTGTATTATTATGACAGGGAAATACAACAAAGACCAATAATAACAGTGCACATTGATATAGTTCTTCACAGTTAATGAGTACTTTACATATCTCTCATTTAATTTTCATCACCCTGCATTGCATTTTATGCAAATAGTTATTCTCATTTTACATACAGGAAACTGAAACTTAAGTTCATAATATTCATAAACCAAGTTCATAAAGCAAGTAAATAGAGTATCTAGGACTTGGGTCTAAGATATGGGTCTTTTGACTCTAAGTTCTGTTCTCTTTTTATCACATATATTAAATATGGTTAATGTAAACAGTAGCTTTCAAAATACTTGAATAAAATATTGGAAATTTCAATAATGCTTAATTGAAGTTGTCCAACATTCTGCATATGCGATTTTTCCTATCTATACACACTCATCTCATCCAGCTGCCCAAGGATTCATAAACATCCCATTTCACTAAATCATCAGTTCTTTCCTAATGTTTGTGATACCCCTGACACCAGATTCTGGAAAATCTGAATAAAGTCAGTCCAATGGCTCCACAAGCACCACAGTCTCCACTTGTAGAATATAAATCCCTTGAGGGCAGGGACTATTCTGTTTTCTGTCTTTCTATCCCCAGTGCCTAGCAGAGTACTTAGCACATAGTAGAACTTAGTTAATGCTTGTTGTATTCACATTGCAGCTAAGGTAAAAGCAACTGATGTTTACATAGGACTTTAGCTGCAGGATCTCGTTTGATCACAACAATCCTGTGAAGTAATTAGCACAAATATTATTTTCCTTGCTCACTACATGAATAAACTGAGGCTGTGGACTTTTATGCCAAGATCATATAGGCTAAATTAATAATGGATCTAGGATAGAAGGGACCTCAGAGGTCCTCTGGTCCTAGCTCCTCGACTTCCAGACAAGGAAACTGAGACTCATGCAGGTTAAATGATGTGCCCAAGGACACCCAAGTAGTAAGTATCAGAGGGAGGATTTGAACCCAAGTATTCTTACTCCAGTCAGGATTCTTTCCAAGGTACTATACTAAGTGTTGGAGATAGGAATTTTAACCTGATTGGTGCTGACTCTAAATTAACGGCTATTTCCATTATAGCCTACTGCACCATCCATCAGAACTTAAGCAGAATAGACATGGGAGGCACTTAATCAATGCTTATTGAATAGAATTGAAATTATTTGCTTACTGCAAAATTCCTACAATAAGACACTGATGTCTATTTCAAGAAATCTTGACAACTCAGGGCTTGATCGTCCATGTTCCTTGATGATTTTTTTTTCATTTTATAACTCAATACATCTCCCAGGTGACCCTGGTCTCTGTGAATATGGGAGAAAAGCTTAAAATACAGAGTGAGAGAAGAGAGACAAAGTCCAGAAAATTTAAATTTCTCCCTACCCTGAAGAGAGGAATAATTTGACCTACTAAAGAGCAGCTTATGTGCTATATTTGTCTTTTGTTTAAATCTGATGTACTTAAAAGTAAATGTTTGTTTGATTCATTAATATTTGGTTTCAGTTGATAGTTTTGAGCCTGAGATATCTCTATAGTAAAATTATTTGACTACATAATAAAAGTTTTTAAAAAGTCTTATACAGACTAATGCTGTCATTTTGCCAGTTTTTGCTTATCTTCAGCATTCACAATGGATTTGAAAAAAATGAAAAGATTTCTGGTAATTCACTGGGGCATGGAAACTTTTACTTGTGCTGTTACTAAGGAAACACTTTTTCATTTATTTTTCTATGTGGGTACACATCTCACCAATGGCATAGTAACATGGAATCTAAACTTCAATGAATGGAATTATTCCAAAAATAAGAAATAAAAACTCTAAGTTCCATAGGAAATAATTATTGGCTTTGGACTTTGTCATAATAACAATAGCTTGAAGCTTTTTATAAAGTAAAAGACTAATTTGAGTTTATTATATAGAAAAATAAAGAAAGACCCTTAGGTAAAGCCTGCATCACAGTCAATAAGATGTTTAAATGTCTTCTGATATTTTACTTATTAATTTAACTTAATATGATGGAGCATTGGATAAAGGCCTGGGCCCGGGTCAGGAAGACCAGAGTTCAAATCTAGCCTCAGACACTTACCAGGTATGTGACAATGGGCAAGTCATTTAATCTCTATTTGCCTCAGTTTTCTTAATTGTAAAATGAGGATAATAATATCTATCTCCCAGAATTGCTGTGAAGATTAAATGATATAATAATTATAAAGCCTTTTCAAGTAATTTTGTTTTTATTCACACAGCTTATTTCAAAGAGTTTATTGAGATATAGAAGGGTGTACTCTCCCATGAATAATTTTAATTAAGATGTAAAATTCTAAAAATGGAATTAAATGTGAAGTCACTAAGGACCAAGCTAAAAAATCTAGGATTAGAGGAAGAGGTATATTGATCTCCAGGAGCAAGAAACAGCTGAAGTTTTATTTTGAGACTTCTGAGGTATAAGGTGCTTTGGGTACCAGGTACTGAAAACCATAGCCTCTAGATAGCTGTATAATTGATGTTTCTTTCCCATGCTTTTATCATGGGAAAATGTCAGTGACAGCAAGGATGATGGTGGCATCCACCATAGATACTTACAAAGTACTTTCCTAAGAGCAGAATAGGTCAGACTAGATATGATGACTATCTTGTTCCCAGACTATTGGGTCTAGGCCAGAGTTAGTTTGATATTTAGAGTCAAGGAACAGTTGAGTAATTTTTGCCAAGGCATTAGTTCCATAATGTTCAATACTATTTTAAATGACAAATTACTATTAAACACGAGGTTCACTATCTTAATTGGCAATTTGCCATCAATCAAAAAGCATTTATTCAGTATCTACTGTTCCAGGCATTTGTTAGGTACTTGAGATACAAAAACAAAGACTGAAACAATTCTAACACTCAAGGAACTTAAATTCTAACAGAAAAGATAAGGGAAAAAATATATTTATGTACATATATCTATATGTATGTATGTCAATATATATAAATATATTTGGAATAAAGTTAATATATAGAAACAAGTATAACCATTAAATATAAGATAGTTTCAAAGGGTAGGAAAGGCATCACAAAGATAATAATGCATCTTAAGGGAAGAGAAGCATTATTCGAGTTATGGGTGAGTAGATAATGTATTCCAGATTTTGGAAATAACCAGTGCCATTGGAGATGGGAAATGGAATGTCACATGTGAAGAACAAAGAGAAAGTCAGTTTATCTGGATCTCAGAGTGTGGGAGGGGGAATAATACTCAATAAGGCTGGAAAGATAGATTGGGGTCAGATTGTGAAGGAATTTGAATACTAAACAGAGGAGTTTATGTTTTAACACAGAGGCAACAGACAGCTAAGAAATTGACTGAGGCGAATGACATGGTCATATCATGGTGCTTAAGGAAAATTACTATGGCAGCAGTGAATAAGGTGGACTGAAGTGGAGAGACCTGAGGCAGGAATATCAAATAGAGAAATAGAGGTCCACGGCAATAATCTAGGTAAGAGGTGATGAAGGCCTGAACTATGATCAGAGTTGTATGAATCAAGAGAAGGGGTCAGATATGAGAGATACGGAAGTAGAAATGACAAGGTTTGACAGATGACTGGATATTTAGAGTGAGGGAGAGTAAAGAGTTGTAGATATCTAAAATCAGAGAAAATAGAAGATGATGCTTTTGACAGAAATAAGGGAATTTAGAAGAAGAATGGTTTTGAGGGGAGAGAGGAGGAACGATGTTCTGTTTCAGATACACTGAGTTTGAGATGCCCACTAGACATCCAGTGTGGAATGTCCGATAGACAATTAATGACATGGTACTTCTAAAGGGAAGTTCTAAGGGGATTAGGACATAGACTGAGGGAACGCTTACAGGTTATGGCTGATGAGCCACAAAGGACAGATTAAAGGAGCTACGAGACAGGTAGGAGGAGAGCCATGAGAGAAATAGCTGACATTTATATTGACTTTTAAGGTTTTGTAAAGTGTCCTACAAATATTATATCATTTGATCCTCACAACAACCTTGGGAGGTAGGTACTATTATTATCCCCATTTTAAAGTTGAGAAAACAGAGTTAAATGACTTGCCCAGGATCACACAGCTAAGGAGCATGTGAGGCCAGATTCGAACTTTGGTATTCTTGACTCTAAGTGCAATGTTCCATCCACTATGCCACCTGGATACCTCTAAAAGGCAGGAGAAAGTATCCAGATGGAGAAGGGTGGTCAACAGTGTCAAATTCAGTATCAAGAAGCACTCCAAAATGCTGGAAAAATTCCATCACTTTTAGCAGTTAAAAGATCATTAGTAACTTTGGAGAGAACAGTTTCACTTTAATGATGAAGTCAAAAGCCAGACTAGAAAGGAATAAGGAGAGGAGAAAAAGCAGAGACAGTCATTTTAGATTCCTTTTTCTGGGGTTTAGCTGAGAAAGGGAGAGCTATAGGACAACAATTGGAGGGAATAATGGAGTTTAATGTTTTGTTTTGCTTTTTTTTTTTTTAAGGATGAGCGAGGCTTGGGCACGTTTGAAGACAGTAGGGTAAAAACCAGCAAATAAGAAAGAGAGAGTCAGACAGAGAGATAGAGACAGAGACAGTGACTGAGAAACAAAGAGCCAGAGACATACAAAGAGAGACAGACAGACACAGATACACAGAGATAGAATTGGAAGTAGAGATAGAGACAGAGACAGAAAGACAGAGTGATAGGAACAGAGACAAAGAGAAACAGAGATAAAGCTAGAGACAGAGACACAGAGAGAATGTTCGAAGTGAGAGGACTGGCTGTTTTTTTAATTTTCTTTTTATCCCTAGTGTTTAGCACACTGCTGGGTATAAGGTAGTCACTTAATAAATGCATATTGTTGTTGTTAGAGAAGATGGCAGGACACAAAAAGGTCACAAAAAGAGGAATTTGCTTTGGTGAGAAGAGCTACCTTATTGTCTGACACTGGGAGAAAGGAAAAGATAGTAGGGAGTGATGTCAAGGTCTTTTGAGATGAAAGAAAGAAGAGGGAGCTCAAGTTGAATGACCTTATTTTTCTCAGAAAGGTAAAAGATGAGGTCTTGAGCAGAGAGAAAGTAGGGGAGAGGAAGATCTTTAAGGCTGGAGGAGAAAAGAAAAGCTTTGGAGTAGCTAAAATAATTTCCAAAAGAATTAAAAAGCAGGTGGACTTTTAAAATTTATCTCTAATAAATAATGGCTTGCCCCGATTACTAACTCCAAATAAAAGTAAAGGAATACTATACAATGGTCAAGGAATGGGGGAGGGAAAACTGAACAAGAATTGTAGTAAAAAACCTAGAAATATTCTCACATACTGCTTCAGACCTTTGCAAAATCACTAACTTACACTATTGAAAATCATTTGAACCTGGTTGACATTTATTTCTTGGTGAGAGTGAGGGGTGGACAGATATTTATATTCATGAAATACTAAACACTGGAGTTAGGCCTCTGGAATTGAGGAAGATCCTTTATGGAAATCATCCATGGCACAAAACTACACAGTTAAAAAGTCATAGATGGGTTGTCATTTGCTTTGGGGGAGGATCACCTACACCAGTGAGTCTGCAAATCCACTGAAGCATGCTTGTTGTCGAGTCAAGTAAATAAGAATTTATCAAGTGGCTACTGTGTGCCAGGCACTGTGTTAAGTGCTAGGGATAAAAAGAAAGAAAACAAAAGAGTTCCTAGCCTCACTTCGATCATTCTCTTTTTGTCCCTGTCTTCGTAGGGACACAAAGAAAGATAAAAAAAAAATAAATCCCTGCCCTCAAGGAGCTCACAGTATGATGGCTGGAGACAACATGCAAATAACTATGTACAAATAAGATTCATACAGGATAAATCAGAGATAAACAATGGAGGGTAGGCACTACATTAAGGGGAAGTCTAGAAAGGCTTCTTGCAAAATGTGATTAATCTGGATTCTGAAAGATTCCAGGGAGGAGGAGGGAGAGAATTCTAGGGATGGAAGACTGCCAGTAAAAAAAAACAGACAAAAAAAACACTGAGTTGGGAGATGGAATGTCTTGTTTGAAGAAGAGCAAGGAGGCCAGTTTCACTGGATTATTTAATATGTGGAGAGGAGTGAGATGCCAGAAGACTCCATAAGGTGGGAATGAGCTAGGTTATGAAGACCTTTAAGATGGAGCATTTTATATTTAATCCTGGAGGTAATAAGGAGACACTGGAGTTTATTGAATAGGAGAATGACATGGTCAGTCTAGCTGTTTAAGAAGATCATTTATGATAGCTGAATAGAGGACTGGAGTGGGGGAGAAGAGGCAGAGAGATCAAAGACTATTCCAATAGTCCAAGTCTGAAGTGATGAGAGTCTATACCAAAGTGATGGCATTTTCAGAAGAGAGAAGGGGGCATATATATGTTATGCAAGTAGAATCAACTTGGCAACTGACTGAATATGGGGAAAGTAAAAGACAAAACCTAAATTGAGAGACTGGGAGGATGGTAGTATCCTCAACAGTAATAGCGAAGTTGGGAAAAATTTTCAGGGAAAGATAATGAATTTGATTTTAGATACGTGGTGTTTGTAACTAAATAACTAACAATGTCTTCCAAGTGGAGATACAACTTACAATGCTTCTCAAAATTATACATTAGTTTTAAAGAAAAAGTAGGATATTTTATTGAATTTTAAATAGTTTCTTTTCTACCACCTAAAACACCTTTACAGATCAGAACAATACTAATTTTTAGCTTTCAGAGAATACAGAATTGAAAGAATGAGGAGGGAAGGTTTGGAAAGGAAAGCACATTTCTATCTGCTTCGAGGAACCATTCATTCATTCATTCATTCATCAAATTTTTATTAGAAGCCTAATATATGCTTGTGTTGTGTCAGACAATATGAGGGATACATAAAAAAGGGCAAAAAAAGAAGACTTTGTTCTTAAGTAAAAAATGGTATTCAAGAGGTTAGATAATCAAGGTGATGTGACAGAGACAGGGTAAGCAGTTTGAGGAACTTTCTTTTCTCTTTTTCTCTTTCAATACCCCCCCCCCCAAAAAAAGAAATCCTAGCTTTTTATTTGGCATCAAAAAAATTTCACTTAATAAATGAAGTGACAGGTATGAACTCTTTACTTATCCAAGTCTTAGATCCAAGCAAGTAATTAAAAACAAGAACTTAGTTGGGCAGGTTCCCAGGAATTCTTGGAAGGTTGTTGATCAGGAGGCTAAGGAATGGAATTTTACTTTGCTGGCCAGGTAGGGAGAACAGCCAATCAATCAATTAATCAAGAAGCATTAATTAAGTGCCTACCAGGGGCCACACACTGTAATAGGTACTAGAGATACAAATATTCCAAGCCCTCAAGGATTTTACATTCTTAATAAGATAAAAAATAATACACTGGATAAATCTTAAATGCTTTAAATATATAGAAATACATATCATACAAATGAATATATATGCATATATATCCATATGGATATATATGCATATTTATATGTTCATTTGCATTCATAGCAATAACCATGTTTAAGGGATACATTCACTCACATCCTACCTTAAAATTGGAAACTAATAGACAAAAAGGAAACATACCTTCTCCTTTGATAGTCAGTCTGGTTGCTCCATTTATGCTGCCATATTTAGGTAATATTTCTGTGACTTTAGAAATAGTCTTACAGCCATCTGAAAGGTAGTCAAATGATAAGAATGTAAAAATATAAAGCACAAAATTCCTGTCATTAATCAGAAAGTCTGATGCTTATGTTGTATAGTATAGCCATGTAAGAAAGAATCACTGAGATTATAGAACCGGCAGGAAAGGCACCTAAATATTATTTCCAATTACAAATACCACATATCTAAAATCAAATTCAGTATTTCTCTGAAAATTCTCCCCTCTTTCTAACTTCCCTATTACTGTTGAGGACACTACCATCCTCCCAGTCTCTCAATTTAGGTTTTGTCCTCTACTCTCCCCATATTCAGTCAGTTGCCAAGTTGATTCTACTTTCATAACATTTCTCCTACATGTCCCCTTCTCTCTTCTGAAAACATATGTATACATTTACCGCATAGACATTTATTTTGACTTAATAAATAACAAATAATGCTAATGGAAAAAACATATAATTTTAGGCTCAGAATTACTCAACCAGTTAACACTATGTTTAAATCATTGTTAATAATTACAATGGGGGATAGAGAAGTAAGCAAGCATTTATTTTGTTTTCTGAGTGCCAGGCACTGTGCTAGACACTGCGGGATATAAAGATACAAACAAAACAGTGTCCACTCTCATATTCTACTGGACACAATTCTTCATTATTATTAATTTGCAAAAATCAATTATTAAATTATATTTAATTTCATATGACACTACTAGACAAAGTGTCTTACAACCTTGTACCATAACATAAAAATGTGAAAAATTTAAGGATAAGCACGTATTGAGGTGAGAAGTGGAAAAGGTAATTATGAGATTTCAAAGTCAAGTCAGGGTAGAGTTAGAGATCAACTTTGCCCTCACATAATTTACAGCATAATGGAGATAAATTTGGACAAACATCTGTAAAGTGTTTGGTCATGGGAGAAGAAAGACATGAACAGGTTTAAAATTACATACATACATATATATATATACACACATATATTTAAAATCAGAGCTTCACAAAAATTAGTAATAGTCTAGTCTCTGTGAAACTTTTTCTAATTAGAAATCTTAACTAAGGTGTTCACAGAAGAAGAATATACTTTTATTTAATTAAAAAAATTTTTTTGGTGTTGGATCTGAAATTTCATTGGTACAGGAAGAATAACCTCCACCAATATATGTCATCACCTGCACCAGGAACTTCTAGTGTTGCCAGGAGCATTGAGACTTTAAGTGACTTGTGTAGCATCACATGAACAGTATGTTTCAGAAGTAGGATGTGAATACAGGTCTTCCTGACTATAACGCTGTATATCCACCATACTAAATTTGATGCGTGTGTGCTAGGAATCAAATCTGAAAAACATCATGGACATTGCCACAGGAATGAAAAGAAATTAGAAATCTAGAAGAAACCTGCCTGTCACTTTTTTTTTTTTTAAAAGCAGGTTTCAGGAAAGTAAAAATAGCACTTTTTTTAGTTGCAAATGGGAAGATAATACATGAGAATCAGGTGAAAATGTCACTAGTACTATGTCCTTATTGTAATACTATGCCAAATTCATAGTTTAGAGATAGGGATAATTTTACAAAACACTGAAAGAAAATGCAATAACAATGTAAAATGGTTGGTAAATGGGACATAAGAAAAGAGTAAAAGAACAGTAATAAAGTGGTTTAAGATTAGGAGAAAGTTATGTTGACTACAAATATGTATATTTGTATATTATATATATTTTATACATTATATATTATAAATTAAAGTATTCAATAACAACAGCCAAAAGACCTTTATTCTTTGCAGAAGGCCCTCTCCCCAGCTCCTTTTCCATGCCCTAAACACATACCTCCTTGCCTTTAGAAGTCTAGAGCTGTTTAAAATGTATTTGTATCTCCAGACAATGTACAGTCAAGGATAGGAAACCTAGTACTTGTTACTATATCTTATCTAGCCCCATAATGTGTCTCAAGTTTATTCTTTTACAGTTATCTGGTCCTGCACTTTACTCCAATTTCTTATCTCATCAGTCTTTTCCCAGACCTCTCCCTGGTAACAGTCTGAGGACACTAGGCAATCTGCCCTGGTGGTACCTCACCTCACTGCTCTCCAGTGCTTTTGCTGGTTTACCTTTATTGGAGCTTAAGAGGCTTTGAAAGTGTGAAGGGTAAAATATTCCAGCCCAAACCTACAATCCCTGTTTGCTCTCTTCCCTGGTGAAACACTAGGGGAAAATTTAAATAAATCAATTACTAAAATTAAATAATTAAAAACAAACCATTTCTGTCTTGAACCTGAAGTCTATTGGAAAAAGCACTGACTTGCGGAGTGAGAGGACATGAGTTCAAGTTCTGCCTCTGATACTCTCTGTGTGACCTTGGGCAAGTCACTTAATCTCCATGGGTCTCAGTTCATCTGAAAATGTAGTTCCACTTCTCGGTCTCTAAGGTCTTTTCCAGCTCTGTATCTATAATCCCCTTCTGCGCTTTACCCTCCCAATCCATCCTCCCCAACAGACACCACTCCGACGTCTACAAAGCTGGTAACCAAGTTAATGTCTTAACTGTCCCCAGGACACCTGGCCAAATCTTTTTCTCCCATCCTTTCTGGCTTCGCCTGGAATTTTCCTTGGACTGAGAGCTTTCTCTTTCTGGCAGTGTAGGTGCTTGAAAGTTTCCACTTCTCCCTGTCGGGGCTCGGGATGGGGTGGGGATTGGGAGTCGGGAAGCTTGGAAAGGTCGTGACAGTAGTATGCCCGCGATACGGCAGCGCCCACCTCATCTCCACCGAGTTACCTGTGCCATGCTCCGATGTGCTGAACAGCAGCACCAACAGGTACAAAGTACCGCATACGCTCAGGCGCTCCATGATCTGTGCTCAGTCAGGAGTCGCTATTAGGGCCGCTGCTGGGGTCTGCGCCCAAGCTCCCTGACAGCCTCGGGCAGCTGGAGTAGCAGTTCTCTAACGAGTTCCACGCCCAGGACCTAAAGCACACCAAATGGGATGTTCTCATACCCTCCCAGACACTGGCACACTAGCAAACCGCCTGCCCCGCCCCATTTATTCTCCGGCCACTTGCTAACCCAACCACCAACAGCTTGTCATGCTGATAACAAAGCTTTGCAGATCCCCAGGGAAACAGAGCCTAGCCCGCAACACACTATCAGTCCAGTCCTGGCTTACCCAGCAGAGAATCAATAGTTACTGGTGCTCTTAATTTATATTGAGTTCTCTGTTCACTGTCTATCTTAGCTGTGTATGTTCCTTTCTTTTTAGGCCCTGGAAGCTTTAATTTTAGCTCTGCTGATTAAACTGTTATTAATCATCCATAGGGTCTTCCTGGACACATCAAAGGCACAGTCTGCACCTATTTGACTCACATAACTTTTTAGTAGTATAAGAGACTGGTATACAGAGACCATAGTGTAGTGATTAAAGAACTATACTCACAATCAGGAACATCTATGCTTTGAATACTCCTCTGACACATACTGGCTATCTTGTCCTGGGCAAGTCTCTCTCTCTTTTGAAAATTTTTAAGTATTTTATTTTTAATTTATGGAATAAAACGAGCATTTCCATAAAAGGTATAATAATAAAAAAAGATGATTGCACAATGAAACTGCAAATCTATTATGTACAATTTGCTATTCCTTTTTAAAATATGGGCAAGTCTCTTAATCCTTAAGTATCCCTCAGACCAGAAGTGTCAGACATTGGCCTCAACACATCAGAGTGAAGCCTGAACCAGATAAAAATATAATTGGGAAATATTCAATGAAATAAATAAAAATACAATCAACATAGATATTGTTAATATGTGGTTTTCTTTTTTAAAATGTTATTTCTTTCATTAAATATTTCCCAATTATATGTAAAACATTTTTAACATTCATTTAAACATTTTTTGAGTTCTAAATTCTCTCCCTTCCTCCTGCCTTGAGAAGACAAGCAGTATGATATCGATTATACATGTGAAGTCATGCAAAACATAATACTGTATGTGGTTTTCTAAGCTGGTATGTAGCTTGCAGGGATCCTTGTGTATGATTTATTGACCCTCTTTCCTTCTTTCTATTTGATTTTGACATCACTGCCCCAGATAACTTCATATTAGAATCTTCAGAGGAGGTAGAGGTCAGCATCAGTAGAGGGAGTTTCATATATACCAATGAAATAGGTCTTGAAAAGAATTAATTAGTACATTTTGTCATACTTCTTTGTGTTAGTGATATTTTAATTATCTTGTAATATATATGAATATAGGAGGTCCACAAGAAGAATGGGATATACACAAGAATAAAATAAATGAAAGGAACTGGTCACTTCCTCCTCTGCAGTTGTACTAGGTCCAGCCTAAAACAACAAAATGATTCCACAGAGATCCTGGCTCTCCCTGCTCTTACATGCTTGGCTTTAAATGGAGGAACAGGGTGGTTCCCTCTTTAGAACTCTGGCCTTTCTGCCCCACTAATCAACTGTCTGCCTGCCATTCCTGACTATGGTAACTGATTGGTATGATCTCTTGACCTAAGACTCAGAAATGGGCTTATAAGGGATAAAGACTTTTCAAGAATGAAATTCTGAAAATTCACAAATTATCCTGACACAGATTAGATAATTTCTCTGGTCCTCTCTAACACTAAAACCTGTGATGTGGTAAAAACTACAGAATCTCATTTTGAAGGGGTCAGAGGTCACCTAATTGAACTTGTATAATGAACAGGAATTCTTTCTATAATATCCCCAAATGGTGATCCAGCATCTTTTCAAAGGACTTGAGAAAAGAAGGAAGCCATTTCCTCCTGTGGCAGCCCAGTTATTTTTCTTACATAGGGGCTTACAGTGAGAAATGAAAGATCTAGAGTCAAAGATTCAGAATTCGGACATGAATACTGGCTCTGCCTCTGCCTCTTCCTGTTTGATCTTAGTTACATTACTTTTTCTTTCCTAGCCTCAATTTCCTCTTCTACAAAATTGAGGGGTTGGATTTAATGACCCTTTCTGATCTAAATCTAAGATCCCACTATCCCTTCCTGCCACTTTGTCACTATTATCATATAAACAGTAGGTGGCTTTACATGACTGAGGACCATTTTGTTTCTTCATTTCATAGTTTGTCGGGGCTAATTAATTCATTCTTCATCAAGTGTGGGCCTCCAGGAAATGAGCTCCTCTGTACTTAGGTAGGTTGGTCCTTGGAAAACAGTTTTGGTCTGTTGCTAAGACCTAAACTTTTCCAACATGATAGGACCTGCTAGAATTTATTCTCGGTTGGCATTCTATTCATGAATGCAGGGTCACCACCATGCTACAATGAGGCATCAGAGTAGGACTTTGGGGAAACACTGGGGGAATTTGTTTTAAAAATGGGTTTCGTTATCAGGGAACAGCTTAGGATCATTGAATATGCTACATTTTTTTGTATCTTTATATTTTCTTCTAATTTGCTATTAGCGTCCTATACTGACTTACTTTTAAAAGAAACTTGAATGAATTATCTACTTCCTATCATCACAAAAGATTCTTACAAAGTTCAATATTTTCCAATTTCCTTATCTTATCATGAAAACCAAGGAGAATTGGACAAGTTATGATAATTCAGGAGGTTTAAGGCTAGAAGTGACCATATCAAATACTTCTGGTGGCATTTAGTAAGCATTTAATAAATACCCATTGATTGACTCACATGACACATGTAGTAGTAAACTACATTTAACTGTAACTTGTGAACACCTGTGTGGTATTTCCTTGAGATTCTGTTGTTTGATTTTGTCTATTTATTTGTTTGTTTATTTTTAATTTATGAAATAACACAAGCATTTCCATAATATAGTAATTTTTAAAAAATGATTGCACATGAAACTGCAAATCTATTATATATAACTTGCTATTCCTTTTAAATATAAATAAAGTTATACTGTAAGTTTTTGGTTGTTTGTTTGAATGAACTCTGTGTCATTATCTGAGTTCATGTCATGGCAATGCTTTACTTGTGCTGTTTTTCCACTCTTCTAGTGCTCAAAACCTCAGCCTGAGTAAGCCTGATGACTTTATCTCACTGTCCACACTCCACAACTTGGCTTCTAATGAGTGACCTTTTCTCCTTTCTTCAGATCCTAACCTTGTAAAGGAGAAGGAATATTGATAAAATATTGTAATACGTGATTTAATAGTTTATTTTTAGCTTCACCCTCATAAGATAGTTTATTTTCTACAATCTATTTCTTCAGCACCCATAGACTTAGACACTCAGTAAATAATTCTGTAACTTCAATAATGTAGAATTAAAATTGAAAAGAGATTTTAAACCTCCAACTTTTTGTAGGGATAATCATCACTATCTCATCCCAGTCTTCCTTCCTCCCAGATCTTCTCTTCAGACAGGGTGAGATTTGCTAACATATATACCAAAGAGTCATATAGGAACAGAAAACAAGAACTACTTTCATTCACCTTACTCAATGACAAAGGCTGGAGAACACGGATGAATGAAAAAGATTGGGTAGCCTCTTCCCCTGTCTCACTAGTTTATATTGCTTGCAGATTCAAGGTGGATAAATTCTCCCTGCAGTCCAGATTGGTTCTCTCTGCTCCAGTGCATCATGCTACACTCATTGCTCTGGCCCCAGCTGCTGGTCTTTTGGCAGAAGGTGCCACCATCTCACATCTGGAAACCAGAATAGGAAAAAAAAGCAAACACAGACAACTTCCCTTCAATCTAGTATCATGGCTCTGACTCCAATCATACTCATCACAAAGGGATCGATGAAACCCCAGGTGACAAAGAATCCCTCAATGTAGAATGTTAGAATTTGCTCCACTAAGCTTCCATTATGGGTCATCTTAGTCCCATGGAAATTTAAACAAGCTGATTGAAAAATGGATTAGCAGTAATGATTTAGAAGTTTCCTCTAGAAGCCATGAGGTTTGATGATGGTTTGTCAAGTGTTCTATAGGGGGGATTCATGCTTCAGGTAACACCTGGACTAGATGAATTGTAAGGTACCTTCTGATCTAAGACTCCATGCTGTGTAATACATCAGATGTCTAGAACAAATTTGAAAGTCTTCCAGACTTTGTTTTCCATTTATATGCTATCTGCCATAAGTTAGGACATGTGAATTCTAGGACTAATGATTTTGTCAAAGGATTGTTGCTCACAGCACCTGGTGCTGTCCATTTTTACTGATTCACTAAGGCTTAAGGAGCTGGTGGAAGCCTCAGGTGCTAGCAATAATTCTGAAATGCTTCTTGGCAGGTGTTGCCCTTCTGATAAACCCCATGTAACTGGTACAACAAAAATCTGCGAGTAATGCAAGTCTAGTTTTGTTTTTTCAAATACTTTTTTCATTTTACAGAGAAATTTTTATTAGGGCATTACTCTGAATAATAATAAGGCAGATGGATTCTCAAAGAAACTATATATCCACAGAAGCCTTCCCCCATCCATGTATTGGCAGCTGGCTCTTTTTCCATCTTTCCCTCTGAATTTCTGAGTCCTGACTCTTATAGGAGTATTTGTACTTATGTCAGAAGAACTGACTCCGTTTAGGGAGTCACTAGTTTTTATTTCTCTAAAAGAATCCTAGAATTGACTGCTGAGTAGTTCAGTCTCCTAGAAGGTAAGGCATATAATGTTGAGCATGGTGCATCCACATCAAAGAAAGAGCTGTGCTCTCTGAACAAAGCAGAATTGCAGTAGCTCAAAAAAAAATGAGATGTACAAATTTGGAAACATCTCCACCAAAAATGTTCATATGGCCTATTTGTGCCTAACTGGTGGTAAAGCATTCTGAGGTCACATTGGTCTGACCAGCCACAGACACATTGTACCTTGACTCCAACATAGTGATGTCATTTATGTCCTCTTTGAGAATGAAGGATAACAACCAAATATGTATACTTCTACTTGGCAGTTCTTTCTCTGAAGGTAGATAGTATCTTCTATCATAGGTACTTTGCAGTTGATTTGAAAATTTATAACTCTCAGAATAGCTTAGTCATTCACAGTTGCTCTTTGAACAATATTGCTGTTACTGTATCCAATGTTCTCTTGGTTCTGCTCATTTCACTCTTCATTATTTTATGCAAGTCTTGCCATGTTTTACAAACAATGAACCTGTTCATTATTTCTAACAGCACAATAGTATTCCACCACAATCATATACTACAACTCTTTTAGCCGTTCCCCAGTTGATGGCATTCCCCTCAATTTCCAGTTCTTTGTCACCACAAAGAGAGTGGCTATAAATGTTTTGGAACGTAGAGGTTCTTTTCCTTTTTCCCTGATCACCTTGGGAAGCAGACCTAATAGTGGTAGTGTTGGGTGAAAGGATATATACAATTTTATAACTCATTGGGTATAATTCCAGATTGCTCTCCAAAATGGTTGGATAAGTTCATAGTTCCACCAACAGTGTATTGGTGTCCCAATTTCCACATCCCTCTTGACATTTGTCAGAAACTAGGTGTAGACTAGTATCTTTCACCATTTACCAAGATAAGGTCAAATGGATACATGAGCTAGATAAAGGGAGATAAAAGTAAATTAGAAGAACATGGAACATATCACTTAAAGACTTATGGATAGGAAAAGAATTCATGAATAAACAAGAGAGAACATTGTAAGATGAAAAAATGGATAATTATGATTACATTAAATTTAAAAGGTTTTGTACAAATAACACCAATGTAGCCAAGATTAGAAGGAAAGCTCTTTGAATTCCTCTATGTTTAAGAGATTCTTGCCAGGATGACACTTACTGCTGCTTCATATCTTGGGCATGATAGAACTGTCTGTCCTATCTAGGTTTGAAAAAGATTTCTGGGAAATTGAAAGAATCCTGGCAAAGCTATTGAGATAGTATTTCAAAAGGAAGCCAAATGAACTCATCAAAACACTAAGTTCAAATATTTTAAAATTTATATTCCAGAGAAAAAAACAACAACCCACCACCACTAGATCATGATGGAAACCAAGAGGAGACTCTATGTTCAGCTGCAACAGACAACTAAAGTAGGTTTGGAGAAATCATCACCTAAGAGGAATTAGAAAGGCCCTTAACTTTATAGTCCTTTCTTTCTTCCTAACATCCCCCCCCCATTTTTTATTGTAAAATTGATAATATTATACAAAAATTTAACATTTTTCCACAAATGTACTAAGTACTTGGCTTTCTTACCCTCAGAATCACACCCTACATAACTTTACCCCTTCTTCAACAAATGTCCTCTCTCCCCATTCCTTCTCCTTTGCCTGAGGACAGTAAGCCTGTATATAGAGGTTAGGGCACAAGTACATTTGAGCAGATGGTGGGGGAGGCTAAGAGAGAAAAAGGGTAAGACAGGCAGTGTGGCAAAGTAAAAAGAGTACTGGCTCTGGAGTCAGAAGACCTGGGTTCAAGTCCTACCTCTGACATGTTAACTGGGTGACCTGGGGTATGTCACTTAACCTCCTTGGGTCACAGTTTCCTTATCTGTAAAATGAAGGGGTTGGACTATATCATCTTTGAATTCTCCTTTTGGCTCTGGCTCTATGATCTTATAAGGAAAAGGAAAGAAGTAGACAGCTATATATTTCAGATCAAGGAGTACACGTTTTTATGATCCTGGGTCTTTCTTAGCTTCAATCTAGTAGCTATCCACCCTAACATATCTAAACAAGAAATAAGTCCATGAAACCCTCTTAATACCATTGTTTAGCTCCTGCCCTGGGTGCTGGGACCAATCTAGGCCAAACTATTTACCTTAATTAACTCTATGGTGTTACAATGCACAGTCTACCACATTTTTAGAAGAAAAAATATATTTTACATCTACAGACTCTTTTTTTTGCTATCTCCATAATTTGATATTTCAATGGATCTTATTAATATGGGTATTCCCTTAACTATTAGACAATCATAATCATAAACCACACTAACAGGATACTGGCTCTAGAGCTGAAAGACTTCTGAGGCCATCTAGTCCAATCCTTTTCATTTTTTAGATGACAAAACTCGGGATCAAGGTCACTTGGGTAGTAAATTGTAAGGTAGGATCTGAACCCAATGCTCTTTGCACTAGCCTATGAGCCTCCATATCTTCTCACCCTCTAATTCTAGTACACAACCTTCCATAAATCTTCCAAAGAAGATCTAGTCAATGTGCTGAAGGTCATTGGTATAGTAGATATTTCTTAGATACAAGAACAAAACTTCAGCTGGCTATCTTTTATATCGTGCTTTTACTACATGACAGAGTATTTCCTTTTATTGTTATATATGTCCTTGATGCTATCTTTTATGCTCCATGCACGTCACTGTTGGTAATGGTCTACAGCTTTACATCTACTATATAATTTTCAAAATCCATCCATATTTTCTGTGATTTGTGAAACAGATAAAAATCTGTGCCAACTCCTTTGGGAAGCAACAGCATGGTTGAGTGGAAAAAGTGCTGTATTTGAAGCCAGGGAAAATCTGATTGACTTCCTACCTATAATGCTTACTAGATACATGAACAGGGGCAAGTCACTCAATGTCTCAATCTCAGTTTAGATAAGAATACTTGTAGTATCCATCTCATAATATGTAAAATTCTTTGTAAACCTTCAGGTACTACATCAATGTCAACTATAACTATTTTTCCTTTGTATAAGTTTATTTTTCTAAAATATTTTTGTGTATTTTGTTTTTAATATCACTTAAATGTCCCCTTGTAGCTCTTCTGTTCCTCCTCCCAGAGAGTCATACCATAAAACAAAGGATTAAAAAAAGATAATAAGTTGGAGAAGGAAAAAATCAACAAAATTGATCAATAAATAAAATAATAAAAACATAGTGATGTTTCACATTCATTAAGTCCACCCTCCATTCCCCTTTTCATGGTGCTGCAGGGGTAGAGGGAATGTCTTTTCATCTCTCTTCCTTACTGTTGTTGTTATTGTGTGGTCATTTCAGTCTCTTTATCACTTCATTTGAGGATTTCTTGGCAAAGATACTAGAGTGATTTGCCATTTCCTTCTCCAGCTTATTTTTACAGATGAGGAACCAAGGTAAACAAGGTTAAGTGACTTGCCCAGGGTCACACAGCTAGTAAGTGTCTGAGAACAGATTTGAACTCATAAAGATGAGTCTTCCTGGCTCCAGACCCAGTGCTCTATCCACTGTGCCACGTAGCTGCCTTAGAGCCATGTATATTCTTCATAATTTTGCAACATTCATTTTCAATTTCTTTGTCATAGTTGTTTTTTTCTGTTTACATTTTTTCCAATTTTTAAAACATTTTTACTTAAAGTTTCAAGTTCAAATTCTATCACTTCCTCCTCCCCTCCTTTTCCTTCTCCTTGAGACAGAGATGTAGGTTATACATGTGCAATTAAGTAAAACATTTCCATATTAGTTATTTTGTACAAGAAGACTCGAATAAAATAAAAAAAATGAAGGAAAGTGAAAATTGCATGCTTCAGTCTATATTCAATCAATATCAGATCTTCCTCTGGAGGCAGATAGTATGCTTCATCATTAGTCTTTTGGGATTGTCTGAGATCATTGTATTGGTGAGAATAGTTAAGACATTCACCGAACAACATTGCTGTTACTGTGTACAACGTTCTCCTGGTTTTGTTCACTTCACAATGCATCAGCTCATGTAAGTCTTTCCAGATTTTTCCAAAATCATCCTGCTTGTCATTTCTTATAGCACAGTAATCCCTTTGATTTCCAATTCTTAGCCACCACAAAAAAAGAGCTGCTATAGATATTTTTGTACAAATAGGTCCTTTTCACTTTTTTAGGATGTCTTTGGGATATAGATGTAGCAGTGGTATTCCTGAATCAAAGGGTATGCACAGTTTTATTGCCCTTTGGGCATAGTTCCAAATTGCTCTCCAGAATGGTTGAATCAGTTCACAATTCTACCAACAGTGCATTAGTGTCCCAGTTTTCCCACATCTTCTCCAACATTTATCATTTTCCTTTTTTTGTTATATTAGTCAATCTGATAAGTGTGATGTGGTACCTCAGAGCTGTTTTAACCTGTATTTTTCTAATCAATAGTGATTTAGAGCATTTTTTCATATGATTATAGATAGCTTTGATTTCTTTGTTTGAAAACTGCCTGTTCATATCCTTCGACCATTTTATCAATTGGGGAATAACTTGTATTTTTATAAATTTGACTCAATTCTCTACATGTTTGAGAAATGAGGCCTCTATCAAAGATACTTGTTGCAAATTTCCCCCCCCAGTTTTCTGCTTTCATTGTAATTTTGGTTGCACTAATTTTGTTTGTGTAAAAACTTTTTTATTTTGTGTAATCAAAATTATTTATTTTTAATTTTTTAATGTCCTTTATATCTTCTTTGGTCTTAAATTCTTCCCTTTTCCATAAATCTGACAGATAAACTATTACATGCTGCTTTAATTTACTTATGATATCACTTTTTATGTTTAAATCATGTACTCATTTTGACCTTATCTTGGTATACATTGTGAGATGTTGGTCTATAAATAGTTTCTGCCACACTGTTTTCCAGTTTTTCCCATGGTTTTTTGACAAATAATGAGTTTTTGTTCTAAAAGTTTGGATCTTTTGGTTTATCGTGTACTAGATTACCATAGTCATTTACTATAATGTAATTTGTATCTAATATATTCCACTGATCTACCACTCTATTTCTGAGCCAGTACCACTTTATAATACAGTTAGAGATCTAGTATGGCTAGACCACCTTCTTTTGCATTTTTTTTATTGATTCCCTTGATATTCTTGAGATGAATTTTGTTATTTTTTTCTAGGTCTATAAAATAATTTTCCCACTTAGAAGTATTTTATTTTTTCCAATTACATGTAAAAATAGTTTTCAACATTCGCTTTTATAAGATTTGGAGTTCCAATTTTTTTCTCTCTCCCTCCCCTTCCCCTTTCCCAAGATGGCAAGCAATCTGACATAGGATATACATGTACAATCATATTAAACATATTCCACATTGGTCACATTGTGAAAGAAGAATCAGAACAAAAGGGAAAAACCACAAGAAAGAAAAAAAACAAAAAAAGTGAAAATAGAATGCTTTGATCTGCATCCAGACTCCATAGTTCTTTCTCTGGATGTGGATAGCATTTTCCAACTTGAGTCTTTTGGAATTATCTTAGATCATTGTATTGCTGAGAAGAGCCAAGTCTATGAAAGTTGGTCATTGTACAATGTCGCTGTTACTGTGTACAATGTTTTCTTGGTTCTGTTCACTTCACTCAGCATTAGTTCATGTAAGTCCAGGTTTTTCTGAAGTCTGCCTGCTCCTCATTTCTTAAAGCATAATAGTACTCCATTATGTTCCTATACCATAATTTGTTCAGCCACTCCCCAATTGATGAGCATCCCCTAAATTTCCAATTCTTTGCCACTACAAAAAAGAGTTGCTATAAATATTTTTGTACATGTTAGTCCTTTTCTGTTTTTTATGATCTCTTTGGAATACAGACCTAGTAGTGGTATTAGCTGGATCAAAGGGTATGCACAGTTTTATAGCCCTTTGGGGATAATTCCAAATTGCTCTCCAGAATCGTTAGATAGATTCACAATTCCAGTTCTTTAATGTGGAAGCTGCCAAATCCTGTGTAATCCTGACTGTTGCTCCATGATATTTGATTTGTTTCTTTTTGGCTGCTTGCAATACTTTCTCCTTGATCTGTGAGCTCTGATATTCCTGGGAGCTTTCATTGTGGGATCTCTTTCAGGCAGTGATCAGTGGATTTTTTCAATTTCTATTTTGCCCTATGGTTCTAATATATGAGGGCAGTTTTCTTTCATAATTTCTTGAAGGATGTTGCCCAGGCTTTTTTTTTTAAATCTTGGTTTTTAGGTAGTCCAATAGTTCTTATATTTTCTCTCCTGGATCTATTTTCTAGGTCAGCTGTTTTTCCAATGAGAAATTTCATATTTTCTTCTATTTTTTTTAACTTTTTAAATTTTGTTTTATTGTATCTTGATGTCTCACAGAATCATTAATTTCCATTTGTTCAGTTCTAATATTTAAGGATTTTCTTAAGTGAACTTTTGTTCTTCCTTTTCCATGTGGCCAATTCTATTTTTTAGGGAGTTATTTTCCTTGGTAAATTTTTGTATATATTTTCCCATGATATTGATTCTTTTTTCATGATTCTCTTGCATTACTCTCATTTCTTTTACCAATTTTTCTTCTACTTCTCTAATTTGCTTTGTAAAATCCTTTTTAAGCTCTTCCAGGAATTCTTTTTGAGCTTGGGACCAAATTACATTTTTTTTTTTTGAGACTTTACATGTAGCCATTTTGACTCTATTGTCCTCTTGTAAGTTTAAGCCTTGATCCTCCCTATCATCATTGTATGTTTCTATAGTTGAGCTCTTTTTAAATTTTTTTTTGGTTTTTTGCTTATTTTTTTTTTCTGCCTTTATTGTGA